>NW_011494386.1:12710-15535 GCF_000754665.1 Bison bison bison | reverse complement strand
CACTGGTCTGAACGATTACAGGCGCCGGGTTGCTGTGCTGGGTCAGCAAGGACCTTAGGCTTCCCAGGGCAACAGCATGTCCACCTTTGTTCTCTCTCTCTTAATGGAGCAGACGGCCATAGTTGAGAGGAACTAGAAGTGGCACACATGAATGATTTGGCTTTTCTTTTTTAGTGTAAACACAAACCAAGCCAGTGCTTGGCAACGGTCCAAACCTCTGGTCCTCCCCCGATGGTTCCCCTAATGAAACCTTGAAGCCCAGCTCCCCCTTCTCAGATCAGAATTTGAGTGCAAACAGAAACAAGGACCCTCTTTGGTGCTATATATATATGTACACACACACACATACATATATATACACAGATACACACACACACACACATACACACATATACACACATACATACACACACATACACACACATATACACACATACACATATATACACATACATATATATACACACACATATACACACATAGACATATATACACACATACACAAACATATATACACACACATATACATAAACATATATACACACACATACACATATGTATACATGTACGTGTGAGCTTGTGTGCTCACTGATGTCCGACTCTTGCAACCCCATGGATTGTAGCTCACCAGGCTCCTCTGTCCATGGGATTTCCCAGACAAGAATACTGGGGTGGGTTGCCATTTCCTCCTCCAGGGGATCTTCCTGACTCACGGACTGAACCCGTGTCTCCTATGGCGCCTGACAGGCAGATTCTTTCCTGTTGTGCCATCTGGGAGATATATATATATATATAAATCTTCTGAAGAAAAAGACAGACTGGCCGTTTCTTCCCACCCACTACAAAAGCAAACCGAAAAACAAAACAGGATTGAAATCCCAACTCAATCCGCGCTGTGATGCAGCTCACAAAGGAACGCTGCCGGACAAGGACCCCGGTCAGATGTGTGAGCAGCGCCTAGCCACACACAGCAGCAAATAAGCAAGCACTACTTCTGCTTCTCAGGAAACATGATGGCCAGCTCTGTGCATCCATCTAACTCCTTCCTGAAGGTGGTCACACCTGCACACGTGCATGTACGCGCACACACACACACTTTTACACACAAACCACCTGGCGTCAGAAGCACCAAGAAAAACACACAACACCCCAAGAAGGCAGAGTGGCTGGAGTGAGGTGTGCGCAGATTCAGACTCTAGGGCTCACATAGCTGGGTCTGGAGCCCTGGCAGCAGGGCAGTCGTGAGTCTGGAGCAGCAGTGCCCTGAGGGCCGGGAGGGGACGGCTCTGGCCGGGCTCCACAGCCACCACGGCGGCAGGACTTGGAGCTCACCACTGCGGGGGCGAAGCAGCCCAGGCGAGCCCCTGTGGTCACATGCAGGGCCATCGGAGGACAGGACGGGGCATGGTGTGCTAGCCTCTCTGCATCTCTTGCTAGGACCCTGGAGGGCACGTACTCCCCTTCACTGCCCACCTTCCGGCCCTCGGGTCTGCCCGGAGCAGGGACGCCCATTCCTGCTGCAGCCAGCATGGCCACCACCTACAAGAGCTGGAAGCTGCAGGTGGACGCCCCTCAACCAGGTCCTGGGGGGTGCATCTGTCCCCAAAGGCACGCTGCTGAAATCGCCTTGGCTACGCACACCATCTCTTCCTGTTTGGCCTGGAGGCTGAGAGACAGAGGGGACCGGAGTTCCGGTGGGCCCACCCCCAGAAACCAGAGCCCACCATGATCCTGCACTCCCACTTCTCGGCATCGAAGACCAGTGACCCACTACCCAGGCTCCTCTCGGCCCCAAGTCAGCAGCGGGGATTCTGTGGCTGGTCTGAATGGCCGGCACAGCCCTGGGATTCAGCCGTCTGCAGGAGGCGGTCGGGCTGGCAGCGCTGGCCTTTCTGAGGGCCCTCTGCCAGCTGGAGCACTCAGACCTGGCCCACTTCCCAGGCGGTACACGGATATAGGTTGAAGAAGTCCAGGGCGGCGGGAGACTCCCTCACGGGGACCGTGAGCAGGCTGGCGGTGACGTCGGGGACGAAGACCGCTCAGTGAGGCCGCGGGTGGGCCCCCAGCCCCAGCTGGTCTGGACGGACCCGGAAACGCCCTGCCGGCCCCGGGCAGGGCCCCAGGCGGAGCTGCTCTTCTCCCCGCCGTCTTCCCAGCTTCTCCCGAGGTCGGGCGGCCCTCCTGCCCGGGGTGTGTGGCGTGGACATGGTCTCTCTTCCCTGCAGGGATGGGACAGCTGGCCGCCCGGCGACCCCAGGTCCCTTCGGACGTCTTCGGCACCCTGGCCGGCTGGTGAGCCTCCGGGCCGACTTCATCCGGGGCCAAGGGCTTGCGGCCCGCTTCTTCGGGATGGGATGCTTCAGTTTGGGCTTGCCTACCAGGATCCGGGCGGCCTCTGAGGCAACGGGTGAGTCTCCAGGCCGGGGCCCCCGGGCGTCTAAGTCGGCTCATCCTCTCCTTCTGAGGACCGGGAGGACCGGGAGGACTGGGAGGACGGGGAGGACGGAGAGGAAAGAGAGGCTTTGGACTGGAGGGGGCGCCGGGTTCCTGAGCCTGGAGCGCCGCCTACAGGTGGACATCCCCGTGCGCGTCCCCGGCCTGCCCCAGGGCGCTGGCCGCCCTTCCGGCCCTTCACCTGCCCCTCCGGTTCCTCTTCTGGAAAGCCGAGGCAGGCTCCGGTCGGGGTGTCTTCCTTGGCGCCCAGCCGTTGGGTCTGGGGGGCGCGTTGCGCCACTTGATCAGGCACCTGCGCTCGCCCTTGCGGAGCCGATGGCTCAGGCTGCGCGAGGCGCGGAGAGATGGACCGGCTCGGTCGGGCTCAGCCC
>NW_011494386.1:8112-11594 GCF_000754665.1 Bison bison bison | reverse complement strand
CCATCCTAAAGGACAGCAGTCCTGAATATTCATTGGAAGGACTGATGCTGAAGCTGAAACTCCAATCCTTTGGCCACCTGATGGGAAGAGCTGACTCATTGGAAAAGACCCTGATGCTGGGAAAGATTGAAGGCGGGAGGAGAAGGGGACGTCAGAGGATGAGATGGTTGGATGGCATCACCGACCCAATGGACATGAGTTTGAGTAAACTCTGAGAGCTGGTGATGGACAGGGAGGCTTGGCATGCTTCAGTCCATGGGGTCACAGAGTCGGACACGACTGAGCGACTGAGCTGAACTGACAACTAGAGGATGGAAAGCTCCCACGTGACCTCCTGGTCCTCACACACCGGGGAGGGGGCGGGGGCGCCGTCAGAGGGAAGCTCAGGGACTGCTGGAATGCGGTCCTGTCCCTCCTGACCCACGGGTACTGACTCCTGTCTGCGGCTCCGTACTGGTGAGTCCTCCCTTTGCTCCATCACCCTCCCTAGCTTCTCACCTCTGAGTGGGGCGGGGCTGAAGCAGGCTGGGGAAGGCCAACCCCTGCGTAGGGGCCGATTCACAGCAAAGTGGCCGTCCATCAGTCACGGAAAACTCTCCACACACTCTCAGCATGTTTCCACACACCATGACCTCAGCTGCCCGATCGGCATCACTGAGTCCAGCCAGACGATGAGCCGTTGACCAGGGGGAAACGGGGCCTCAGACACACACTCTACCACCGGACGACATGCCGTGCAGAATTTGAATAGGGTCCATGTCAGTTTCTGAACATAAAAATCAAGAATCTCAATCTGGATGGAGGCCGCCACTGTGGACGTGAAGGGTTCAACCCTACGCGCAGTAGGATGGGGTCACAGAATGTTTGGTTCCAGAGTGAACCATATCAGGAAGCCTGGGCTCTATCTGGTCCTCAGTGAGAGCAGTGGGTGGAGGAGAATGCTCTTGGAGGGAAGGGCGTCCCTCTCCTCTGGAGTTCCTGTGCCCAGGTCCTCGCAGCGATGAACTAAAATGAGCCGATCAAATAAAAAAGCGTAGCTGTAGAGGTGGGACCAGCTACATAATTGGGGGAACAGTGAAAATCGAGAATGCAGGGCCCCACGTTCACATGTCAAGACGGCAACCGGAGAGCATTAAAGCTAGGTGGAAGCCTGTCTGATCGCACAGCGCCCTGCCCACGAGCGGCTCTGCATGGAGCAATGGGCAGCCGGCGGATGCACACCGCGGTGCCGCCAGCACTTCCGGGGTGCCTCCTGGGGCCCCGCCCACGTGGGTGCCGCACGCACACCACGCACTCCACATGCACTCCACCACGAAACTACGAGGTTGGGGCGTCTCTTTTGTGAGGGTGCTCCCAGGCTTATGTGGGAATTTACCTAAAACACACGGGATTAGGGCAACGGTCTAAACCACTGACGTGTCTGACTCCAGGAACCTGCCTGCTCTGCCGCACGGCTCCCAGCTCAGACCTACCCAGTGCCGCCCTGAGGAGCTGGCAGGACCCTCACGCCCACCGGCATGGTCGGATGTCCATCTCAACCCCAGGCTCTCTAACCAAGGCCGGCAGCCGCGTGCAGGGGAGTCAGGCTCTGGGGTCAGGTTTGCCGGGCTTCCATTCCCAGATGGAAACTTCTGGTGATCTGAGCCTGAAGAACAGACCCAGTAACCCTGAGCCTTGGTGCTGTCATCGGGCGAATGGAAAGGACCCAGCAGAAGGAGAGCTCCGATGGCAGGCCCTGAAACAACTGGCCCGACGCGAGTCTCCCCTCCCTGAGAGAACTTGTGTGGAGAGGAGGAAGCCCGGGGCCTCTTGATCAGAGGATCGCTCTGTGCCAGCATCCTGGGTATGCGGCCTCGTGTGCCGAGCACTGAGCAGGTGACAACTCGGGGCGGGGGAAGGAGGGACACTCCGAGCTCCGGCAGCAGCAGGTGCCCTGAGACCCCCAAATAGGACAGCTGCCCCGGTCCCTGCAGGTGGGCAGCACGTTCGGGCACCGGGAAGGGCCTCTGGAGGTGGTGCAGACAGGGCAGGGGCCCTGAGCCCTCCCCCACTCTGCTTCGGTCCTCAGGGGTAAAATGGAAGCTGACACACAAACAGACGACCTGGGGGCGGGGCGGGGGCGGGTTCTGACAGGGTCAAGACGACTCAAGGGGGAGAGGACATTCTCTGAGACAAACGGAGCTGGGAAATCCGGATATCCACCCGCAGAACGAAGATCGATGTGACACACGCCACATAAAAAATCAGCTCAGAGTGGATCCATGTGACAGCTAAAATTCTCTAAGAGAAAACAGAAAGTAAATCTTCATCTGTTGACTTGACAATAGATTCTTTGCTACGACAGGAAAAGGACCAGAAGAAAAGATAAGAAAAAGAAAAGATGAATTTCACCAAAATGTAACCTGGTGGTACCTCAAAAACACTCTCCAGAGTATAAAAGACAGCCAACACAATTTGAAAAAAAATTAGCACATCGTCTAGTCAGAGTATAGTATCCTGATACATGAAGAATATCTTTAACTCAATAAGAAGAAGTGACCCAATATTTTTAAAACAGCCAAAGGCTTAAATAGACATTTCTACAGAGGAGATATACAGGTGGATGGCTAACACAGGAAAGGATGTTTAGAACATCTGTCATTAGGGAAATGAAAGTTAAACCACGATGAGATACCGTTGGAACTCAAGGAGATAGACCATGATTTGAGAAATTAACAACTGGTGATGAGGCAGTGGAGAAACCTGAAGCCGTGATATTGCAAGTGAGAATGGGAAATGGCTCCACCACTGTGCAAAGCAAGTCAGCAGTTCCTGGAAAAGTAAACCGGAATTAGCATTTGGCCTAGAAGGCCTACTTCGTAGTGCAGTTTCAGTTCTGCAAGATGAATAGGCTCTGGAGACCCGCTGCAGCACGGAGTGCTGACCTGAGGCTGGCCGCACCGTGCTGTGCGCCAGGCGGGACAGAAAGCAGACCCCTGTTAAGCACTCCTACCACAATTAAAAAGCAGAAAGCTGCCAACAGCTACTTAAACATTTATGCAGGTATGTTCACCGAGGTAGCCACAGGAGACAAAAAAGGACAACAATCTGGACGTCCATCGCTGATAAGTGGATTAAAAAAACACCATTCACTGTTTTCGAATGGTATTTTGTCCAAAGCACAGAGACAGAGACCCCAGGATGCAGGAGGCTCAGTGGGGACAGACTTTCGTGGGGGAGAGGGGAATGTCCTCAGCCCAGATCTGCCTCAGGGCACAGAGCAGACCTGGAGCATCCAGGACATGTGGTAGGGTGGGCACTCACAGGGAACTCTCTTCAGGGCTGTGCTGGGGCCCAGGGAACCAGGGACAACCAGGTGAGCCCCCAGACCTCCTGCTTCCACCCACCACCCCTGGTCACTGGGGAGCACAGTGGGTCAGGGCCACTGGTGGCCCGTCTGGGAGGGGCCTGGGTGACAGCTGGGGAACCTGGGGGAGAAGGCA
>NW_011494386.1:3874-8012 GCF_000754665.1 Bison bison bison | reverse complement strand
CAGTGTGCATATCAGAGCAGGTACAGCTGGTCAGCACAGAGTGACCCCCTGCCCCTGGTGCTGACAGGTAAGAGGGAGGGGCAGGTCCCTCCAGGTCCCTCCCACTGTGGGAGCCTCCTCACGGGCAGAGGAGCAGAGTGTGTGCTCAAGGGGCCCCTGCCCTCCCAGTCCACACCTCGGGTCACTAGGGTGGAGGTCCCCCTTTAACACAGCCCCTCGCCCACAGGAATGTACAGGAAACCCTAGCTCTCGACTCAGCCCAGCTCGCTCGTGCTCCCTGGAGACAACCTGACCCTCCAGTGTCATTCAGGCCGGCCTTAGCAGATTTGCTCTGACCAAGGACGAGGGGCTCACCCCTCCCCTCCGTCTGGAAGGGCAGCAGAGCCCCGACCTCCCCCTGGGCTGGATGAGCCACATGCACGGCGGCCAGTACAGATGCTACAGTGGACACAACCTCTTCTACACGTGGTCGGCCCCCAGCGCCCCCTGGACATCCTGATCACGGGTGAGGAGCCCCTGTCCTGGCCCAGGTCCCAACTGTCTGCTCAGGGCGCTGGACCAGGGTCGGCCCTTGTGGTGATGGGTCCAGGGAGAGGGTCCTGGAGCAGAGGCCCAGGTGGGACAGGGGTCTAGGGGTGGAATGTGAAAACAGGAGTGAGAGGCATGGAGATTAAGGAGACGCACACAGACGGGCTGAGAGGAGCTGGGAGGGCTCACAGGGAGACCCTCAGCTCAAGGTCTGGGGTGCGGGGAGGGGCTCTCTGCTCATCACTCCTGCCCTCTCCCCCAGGAATGCACAGGAAACGCTCCCTCTCTGCCCGCCCGGGGGCCTCAGTGCCCCAGGGAGAGAATGTGACTCTGCAGTGTCGCTCTGAGGTCTGGTCAGACACCTTCCATCTGTCCAAAGAGGGGTCACTCGCTGCTCCCCAGCACCTTCATCTGCAGGACATGGCTCCACCCATTCAGGCCAACTTCACCCTGAGTGCTGTGACCTCAGCCCACAGTGGGACCTACAGGTGCTACAGCTCACACAGCACTGCCCCCCACCTGCTGTCCCTCCCCAGCAACTCCCTGGAGCTCCTGCTCTCAGGTGAAGAGATACCTGCCCATTCCCACGAAGAAGTCAGACCCACAGCTCAGCCCTGTCCCCGGGAAGCTCTGGGCTGCATGGGAAGAAAGGAGACACGGGGACGTCAGCCAGAGGTGACCCCACCTCACGGAAGGATGGATAATACAAGGGGGCCCCTTTCCCTCTACTCCACATACTCCCTCCCCAGGGTCCAGACAGTGCTAGGTGTGCAGAGGGGACTGAAGAGTGGAACGTTCTGGGCTTTGAGGGAAGACATGGAACTAAAAGCAGCATGAAGACCCAGACACACCCCCACACCCTCCTTCTGTCCTTGTTCCAGGGAGCAGCTGGGGCCTGCAGACCCCACCCACATGCGCGAGTTCCACGTCCGCTGAGTAACCAAGTCCTCCTAGCCTAGAGGAGACAGACTTTTCCTGTCCTGGGTGACCTCCTGCTCCCCCTTCCCCACTAAACCTTTACAGGTTGTTTCCCACAGGGTCTAGGGTGGGGTGGGGATGAAGGGAGTCGGCTTCAGGTCCCAAGTATAACTGAGCTCACTGGTCCCCACTGGCTGCTCATAGTGAGAAGAATCACGTGAAGGGGAAGCCACCCAGCTGGGCAGGGAGAGAAGAGGAGGCGGCCTCCCCGCCTCTGTCCGTGGTGCTGATTCCCGGGAGCCTGAGAGTCAAGGGCGCCCAGAGAACCAGCCCCACAGTGCTCAGGGCAGAGTGAAGGTGGCCTCCTCGCCTCTATCCGTGGTGCTGATTCCCGGGAGCCTGAGAGTCAAGGGCGCCCAGAGAACCAGCCCCACAGTGCTCAGGGCAGAGTGAAGGTGGCCTCCTCGCCTCTATCCGTGGTGCTGATTCCCGGGAGCCTGAGAGTCAAGGGCGCCCAGAGAACCAGCCCCACAGTGCTCAGGGCAGAGTGAAGGTGGCCTCCTCGCCTCTATCCGTGGTGCTGATTCCCGGGAGCCTGAGAGTCAAGGGCGCCCAGAGAACCAGCCCCACAGTGCTCAGGGCAGAGTGAAGGTGGCCTCCTCGCCTCTATCCGTGGTGCTGATTCCCGGGAGCCTGAGAGTCAAGGGCGCCCAGAGAACCAGCCCCACAGTGCTCAGGGCAGAGTGAAGGTGGCCTCCTCGCCTCTATCCGTGGTGCTGATTCCCGGGAGCCTGAGAGTCAAGGGCGCCCAGAGAACCAGCCCCACAGTGCTCAGGGCAGAGTGAAGGCGGCCTCCTAGCCTCTGTCCGTGGTGCTGATTCCCAGGAGTGTGAGCGTCAAGGGCACCAAGGAAATCAGCCCCACAGTATGCAGGGCAGAGTGAAGGTGGCCTTTCATTTCCAGGTCAAAGAGGTGGGAGGGTTCACTGGACAGTTACATGTAAATCAATGAAACTAGAACATTCTCCCACACTATATAAAAAATAAACTCAAAATGGTTTGAAAACCTAAATGTTAGACATAACATCATAAAACTGCTGGAAGAGAACATGGGCCAAGCACTCTTTGATATACAGTGTATCAATATTTTCATAGATCAGCCTCCCAAGGCAAAATAAATAAAAGCAAAAATTAACAGATGGGACCTCATCAAACCTATAAACTTTAGCACAGCAAAGGAAACCTTCAACTACAAAAGACTACATATGGAATGGTAGAAACATTTGCAAATGATATGACCAAAATATATGAACTGCTCATATGACTCAAAATCAAAGAAACAAACAACCCATCAAAAAGGGGCAGAAGAACTGAACAGACATTTTCCCAAAGACATACAGATGGCCAACGGGCACATGAGAAGATGCTCAACACTCAACACTGTCAGTATTTAGAAAAATGCAGATCAAACCTGCAATGAGTTACCACCACACACCAGTTGGAATGGATATCAACAAATACAGGTAATAAATGCTGGAGAGGGTGTGGAGAAAAGAGAACCCTCCGATACCACTGGGACATGTGTGTGCTTCAGTCGTGTCAGACTGTTTGCGAACCCATGGACTGTAGCCTGCCAGGCTCCTCTGTCCATGAGATTCTCCAGGCAAGAATACTGGAGTGGGCTGTCATGCCCTCATCCAGGGCATCTTCCCCACCCAGGGACTGAACGCGAGACTCTCTGGTTTCCTGCCTTGGCAGGCGGCTTCTTTACCACTAGCTTCACCTCTCGCACCTTGAAAGGTGCTTTTCTTCCAGTTTAGAGCCATCCTGCCCATGGCCACTAGAGGGCACATGAGAGACATAGCAGAGGCTGTCCTCGCGGCAAGACCTGTTCAGAAGACACCCCCAGGACTTCCCGCTGAACCGGTGCCTCGTCCGCCCTCAGAAAAAGCCAGCTGCGTCCAGGAGAGACGATGAGCCCAGCCGGTCCAGCGAGGCTCTTACGGACCCCTCAGTTAGAGTCTCACACTTCACTGGTTAAATGAACCTCCCACCTAAACTGCTCATTCCCACATCTCTGCCACATCATAGCACTGCAGACTTCAAGGTAATGAATTCAGGAGAAAGCCCTGGACTGGGAGTTTGAACCACAAGGTTTCAGAAAGAGTACCATGCGTTGCTATGTTGAATGTGGATAAATCGCATTTCCCTTCCCCGGCAGGTCTTGCCTCTGTTTAACAAAAAAGCAGCTATGATTCTACAAAGTAGTTCTGGGGCTCGAGAATTGGGGCACTGTGACTCCACCCAGGGCAAGAGACAGTGGTCCAGAAATGCAGATGTAGGAGTTCCTAATTAGTGAAAACAATTGTCTTAAAGAGGTTCAGTGAACTGATCTTCCACAAGGTGCCCAGAACACAGAAGGGGAAAGGAGAGTCCCTTCAATAAACGGTGCTGGAAGAGCCAGATGACAGCAGGCAGGAGAATGAAGTGGGACCCGCAGCTCACACTATATGTGAAATCATCTCAAAACGCAGCAGAGACTTAAACACAGGGCCTGAAACCATGAAAGAACAAGAAACACAGGGGGAGCGTCCTGACATGGTGCGGACAAGGTTTCTTTGGATATGACACCAAAAGCACAGGCAGCAAAGACAGAACCAGACCAGGGGGAGTCCGGTAAATAAAACCCACAC
>NW_011494386.1:1194-2408 GCF_000754665.1 Bison bison bison | reverse complement strand
ATCAATTCTTCGGCACTCAGCTTTCTTCATAGTCCAACTCTCACATCCATACGTGACTACTGGAAAAACCATAGCCTTAACTAGACGGACCTTTGTTGGCAAAGTAATGTCTCTGCTTTTGAATATGCTATCTAGGTTGGTCATAACTTTCCTTCCAAGGAGTAAGTGTCTTTTAATTTCATGGCTGCAATCACCACCTGCAATGATTTTGGAGCCCAAAAAATAAAGTCTGACACTGTTTCCACTGTTTCCCCATCTATTCCCCATGAAATGATGGGACCAGATGCCGTGATCTTAGTTTTCTGAAATTTGAGCTTTAAGCCAACTTTTTCACTCTCCTCTTGCACTTTCATCAAAAGGCTTTTTAGTTCCTCTTCACTTTCTGCCATTAAGGTGGTGTTGTCTGCATATCTGAGATTATTGATATTTCTCCCGGCAATCACGATTCCAGCTTGTGTTTCTTCCAGCCCAGCGTTTCTCATGATGTACTCTGCATATAAATTAAATAGGCGGGGTGACAATATACAGCCTTGACATACTCCTTTTCCTATTTGGAACCAGTCTATTGTTCCATGTCCAGTTCTAACTGTTGCTTCCCACCTGCATACCGGTTTCTCAAGAGACAGGTCAGATGATCTGGTATTCTCATCTCTTTCAGAATTTTCCACAGTTTATTGTGATCCACACATTCAAAGGCTTTGGCATAGTCAATGAAGCAGAAACAGATGTTTTTCTGGAACTATATTGCTTTTTCTATGATCCAGTGAATGTTGGCAATTTGATCTCCAGTTTCTCTGCCTTTTCTAAAACCAGCTTGAACATCTGAAAGTTTATGCCTCATGTATTGTTGAAGCTTGGCTTGGAGAATTTTGAACATTACTTTACTAGCATGTGAGATGAGTGCAATTGTGTGGTACTTTGAGCATTCTTTGGCATTGCCTTTCTTTGGGATTGGAATGAAAACTGACCTTTTCCAGTCCTGTGGCCACTGCTGAGTTTTCCAACTTTGCTGGCATATCGAGTGCAGCACTTTCACAGCATCATCTTTCAGGATTTGAAATAGCTCAACTGGAATTCCATCACCCCCACTAGCTTTGTTCAAAGTGATGTTTCCTAAAGCCCACTTGACTTCACATTCCAGGATGTCTGGCTCTAGGTGAGTGATCACACCATCATGATTATCTGGGTCATGAAGATCTGTTTTGTACAGTTCT
>NW_011494386.1:599-1094 GCF_000754665.1 Bison bison bison | reverse complement strand
GGAACTTTGCATTCAGATGGGAATATCTTTCCTTTTCTCCTTTGCTTTTCACTTCTCTTCTTTTCACAGATATTTGTAAGGCCTCCCCAGACATCCATTTTTTGCATTTCTTTTCCATGGGGATGGTCTTAATCCCTGCTCCTGTACAAAGTCATGAACCTCCGTCTAGAGTTCATCAGGCACTCTATCAGATCTAGGCTCTTAAATCTATTTCTCACTTCCACTGTATAATCATAAGGGATTTGATTTAGGTCATACCTGAATGGTCTAGTGGTTTTCCCTAATTTCTTCAATTTAAGTCTGAATTTGGCAATAAGGAATTCATGATCTGAGCCACAGTCAGCTCCACGTCTTATTTGTGCTGACTGTATAGAGCTTCTCCATCTTTGGCTGCAAAGAATATAATCAATCTGATTACGGTGTTGACCATCTGGTGATGTCCATGTGTAGAGTCTTCTCTTGTGTTGTTGGAAGAGGGTGTTTGCTATGACCCTG
>NW_011494386.1:0-499 GCF_000754665.1 Bison bison bison | reverse complement strand
TCACATCAGGTGACCAAAGTATTGGAGTTTCAGCTTCAGCATCAGTCCTTCCAATGAACACCCAGGACTGATCTCCTTTAGGATGGATGGTTGGACCTCCCTGCAGTCCAAGGGACTCTCAGGAGTCTTTTCCAACACCACAGTTCAAAAGCATCAATTCTTCGGCACTCAGCTTTCTTCATAGTCCAACTCTCACATCCATACGTGACTACTGGAAAAACCATAGCCTTAACTAGACGGACCTTTGTTGGCAAAGTAATGTCTCTGCTTTTGAATATGCTATCTAGGTTGGTCATAACTTTCCTTCCAAGGAGTAAGTGTCTTTTAATTTCATGGCTGCAATCACCACCTGCAATGATTTTGGAGACCCAAAAAATAAAGTCTGACACTGTTTCCACTGTTTCCCCATCTATTCCCCATGAAATGATGGGACCAGATGCCGTGATCTTTAGTTTCTGAAATTTGAGCTTTAAGCCTAACTTTTTCACTCTCCTCTTGC
>NW_011494385.1:23421-24773 GCF_000754665.1 Bison bison bison | reverse complement strand
TGCCTGGAGAATCCCAGGGACGGTGGAGCCTGGTGGGCTGCCATCTGTGGGGTCGCACAGAGTTGGACACAACTGAAGCGACTTAGCAGCAGCAGCAGCAGAGATCTAATACACAACATGGTAACTATAGTTGTTGTTTACTTGTGAAGTCCTGTCTGACTTTTGTGACTTCATGGACTGTAGCCCACCAGGCTCCCCTTGTCTGTGGGTTTACCAGGCAAGAATACTGGAGTGGGTTGATGCTTCCTACTCCAGGGGATCTTTCTCACCCAGGAATCAAACCTGCATCACCTGCATTGGCAAGTGGATTCTTTACCACTGAGCCACCTGGGAAACCCTGGTAACTGTAGTTAATAACTATGTACTGTATACTTGAAATTTGCTAAAAGAGTAGACCTTAAGTGTTTTCAACACACACACACTGGATGCTAACTATGTGAGGTGATGGATATGTTCATTACCTTGATAGTAATAATTATTACCCATGGTACACTTATATTAAAACACTATGTTGTACACTTTAAATATATACAATTTTTGTCAATGTATTTAAAAAATTTTAAATGATGCTGTCAAATTTTGTTTTAAGCTTTGTATGTAGTCAAGTTTCCAAGAAGCAGAGTTTGAGATGGCTGTTCTTGCTTAGCTGACTTACTGTGGGCTGAGGTGTTCTCACAAGAAGGGATTTGAGGGAAGCAGAATTATAAACAGGAAGGAAAGTTCAGCAAGAATGCAGTTTCAGCTAGAAACTGGCTCATCTGACACTATGGAGAAATTCTGGAGCCCAAATTCCATCACAGATTTATTCCCATGAGGCAGAAATCTTAGATAGTTTATGAATAGAAAATCACCCAGTTTCAATTTTAAAAGTATTTTAAGTGAATCTAAAAATCTTTCACCAAGGTGACACAGAGCTCCTGACTCCATCACAGTTAATCCACCAATTCAATCTATAAACAGCTTGAGGATACTGTGGTTAATGTAACCCCACTTTGCCATTACTTAGACAACATCTGGAAGAGCTCTCTAGAGGTATTTTTAAGATATTTTATTCTTATCTATCAAAACCTATTCACATACATTTGCAATCTACTCTCAGACATTAAATGTGAACAAACACTGCTTAATGAAAACTTCAATACAATTACTTTCACTCTACCCTCAAATCAATTAACCCGCTTATAGAGAAAAACCCACCTGGCATATTTTTAACACACAAAAGAAGATAAAAAGGGAAAATTATCATCTATTAAATAAAATAAGAATAAACTAATATTTCAGATCAGATCAGTTGCTCAGTCATGTCCGACTCTTTGCGACCCCATGAATCTCAGCACGCCAGGCCTCCCTGT
>NW_011494385.1:18795-19918 GCF_000754665.1 Bison bison bison | reverse complement strand
GAAACTCTATATGTCCATCCTAAAGCAGATCAGTCCTGGGTGTTCATTGGAAGGACTGATGTTGAAGCTGAAACTCCAGTGCTTTTGCCACCTGATGCGAAGAGCTGACTCCTTTGAAAAGACCCTGATTCTGGGACAGATTGAGGGAAGGAGGAGAAGGGGACAATAGAGGATGAGATGGTTGGATGGCATCACTGACTCAATGGACATGGGTTTGGATGGACTCCGGCAATTGGTGATGGACAGGGAGGCCTGACGTGCTGAGGTTCATGGGGTCGCAAATAGTTGGACATGACTGAGAGACTGAACTGAACTGAACTGTACTCTATATGTCCCAGGCACTAGATGAGGGACTTTGTATATTCCATCTCACTCAAACCTCGCAGGAATCCTTTGAATTAGACATCACTATCATTTTAATTTTGCAAATGTGTAAACTGAATCTCAGAGAGGATAGATAACTTGTAAAGACAAGCAACAGAGTCCAAATTTGCATCCAGATGTGTCTCTTTCCAAAAACTCTACTGTTTCCTCTAAACCACTAGCTCTTAAAGCAGTAACACCATCAGGAACCTACAGAATCATAAACTCTGGATTTGGGGACCAGTGATCATTCGTTATTCATTAAATATTTATTGAGTGCCTGCCTACTCTATCCCAAACACTGTTCTAGGTGCTAGGGGCTGGGTGTATTCCCTTGAAAAAGTCAGACAAGGTTTCTACTTTCACGAAGTTTGCATCTACAAACACTACCTATGTGTATATTGGCCACAAAGTTCTTTCGAATTTTCCATTAAGATGTTATGGAACCCCAGACGAACTTTTTGGCCAAAATGTCTACATATATATGCACATGTATAGTGTTTGTGCATATGTACATGTGTGTATATGTGCATACTTGTGTGCATGCATACATGCATATATAACACACATATATGCATGTATAAACCATAAGGAGAGTGCTGTACAGTTGTCAAGATTCTAAAAGTGTATTCACATTAACTCATTAACTATTCAAAACAACTCTGAAAATTGAATAGGTATTATCACCACTTTACTGATGAGAAAAGGTACTTAGATCATAATAGTATTTTTCATTGAGCACTTACTATGTATAAGGCAC
>NW_011494385.1:16834-18285 GCF_000754665.1 Bison bison bison | reverse complement strand
CAGGGTATGGGGAGGGAGGTGGGAGGGGGGTTCAGGATGGGGAACACGTGTACACCCATGGCGGATTCATGTTGATGTATGGCAAAACCAATACAATATTGTAAAGTAAAAAATAAATAAATAAATAAATAAAAATGTAAAAGCTGAGACAGAGAGAGGTTGAGTAACTAACCAGAGAGATCACACAGCTGGTAAGTAGAAGAGCCAGGCTCAGAATTCAGATATTTCTGATTCATGCTATTATGATAAACTCTCTCTGAGTTAACTGTTTTGTTCAAGGCTAAAATATAGGCATGCATTTACCTATATCTCACCTTAAATGGGAAATAATTTAAGCCAGGAATAAAAAATAAAATATAACAAGAGTGCCTAGATTAAAAGCATGAATGAAGGAAGAGAGAGTATGCAGAATCAAGATGTAAAATAGATTAAAGTTCATAATAAGAAGTGCATGTTATAATGGACCTTATTTTGTGTTATGTAGGTCATCACCTTCACTCTAAGCTCTCTGTAAGTCATTGTAAAAAAGGAATATTCAGCCAGTGAAGTTTATAGTACCCAGATCAATTGTTTCAGAACCACAACTGTATTTGACACTGAGATCAGATAAAAATTTCTCTCAAGTCTTCCACCATAAACACCATAAAAATTTTCTGGCAACTCCAAGTTCCTATGGGGACGTACATTGCAAGTTAACAAACGACTTCACAATACATGAAACATGAATTTCCAAGGGCTGCTTCTTTGGGGCCTCTCCTATAAAATGAAATCCCCAATGGGAGGTTCAGTGAAAATAGATCTGTGGTGTGCTCTGACAAAATGAGCTGGGTAATTAGCTCCTCGCTGGTTTAATTTAATTACAGCACCTTCTTTAGTATATCTTGGGCCATAGAGGGAATATATATCCTCAAAACAGTTCTCATTAAGTCCTGCTCCTCTCAACCAATTTTCTGGTGTGTATTGGGCAGCAATGATTTTAAGATCATATATCTTGACATGTGTTCTGTATGTAGCTCCTTTATTTTGCCAATTAATTACCTCATTTGCCATAATGAATAGTTGAGCATAGAGTTGATATTCTGTAAGATTTATCAGTTCATTAATAAGTACTACTTCTGAAATACATATTTTGTCCTGACTCAACTCAAAATCTTGGGAGAGAAGATAGATAAGTATAATGGTACATAATGGTCCAGTACTTGTTTATACAAGTCTCTTGAAAGATGTTTCTTACAATAAACGTACTCTGCCTCAGCAAGGCATCTTCAGACACTTTCACCAAGAATGTGGGATTCAAGTTCCCTAGAATGTTTATCTCCTCCATGGGTTATTCAGAATAACGAAACATTTTAAAAGACTTCAGAACATATCACCCCAAAATATGCCACTTGGTATATTTACTGTTTTGAGTTAAAAGCCCTTGAAAAGCAGCACATGCAAAAAGAATACTC
>NW_011494385.1:16590-16695 GCF_000754665.1 Bison bison bison | reverse complement strand
CAGTTAAAAGCATCGATTCTTCGGCGCTCAGCTTTCTTCACAGTCCAACTCTCATGACCACTGGAAAAACCATAGCCTTAACTAGATGGACCTTTGTTGGCAAGG
>NW_011494385.1:13638-15856 GCF_000754665.1 Bison bison bison | reverse complement strand
AGCCCAGCATTTCTCATGATGTACTCTGCATATCAGTTAAATAAGCAGGGTGACAATATACAGCCTTGATGTACTCCTCTTCCTATTTGGAACCAGTCTGTTGTTCCATGTCCAGTTCTAACTGTTGCTTCCTGACCTGCATATAAATTTCTCAAGATAGACTCCCATAAATACATAAAATAATAATTAAAACTTGTTATGCTTTTCTCCTATTTATCTGTCTTATGTCAGCTTAATTCTTAGGTCCAGTCAGAGACCTTAAAAGGGTAGAGGAGAAACTTTTCCTCCCCTACAAAGTGAAGACCTTAAAAATGAAAGCATATGTCCAAACAGGTCATGTGTCCTATAGCAGGGAAAATGTAATTGCTAAGAAAAGCATGCCCAGCTTGCAAAGGTATGAGATCACAGAGATCTAAAGATATGGAGCCAAGACTTGAATCTTGTTCTTTAAGCTAATGCACTTTCTATTTGGTTGTTACTGATTTACTTTTATGATCTAAGTCCAACAGAATGAATGTGAATGTATGGTGTATGAAATATTAGTCTTCCACAGGAATTTGTTGAGAAAAAGTTACATGGATAATTTCTTGAACTCTCACTACATATCAAAATCTATTTCAAGTGATTCATATTATTTGCTTAATTTTAATCTTATAACTCTAACAAGTAGATACTATTGTTTTTCCCACTCCAGTGACTCACCCAGGTCAACTAGTAAGGTGCAGAAACAAAATTCAAATTCTGGTCCCCAAATCTATGTATTCAAACAGTATACCACAGAGCCTTTCTCAAGAGTAAAGATTCCACTTAAAGCATTTAGCTAAAAGATTCACAGATTAAACATAATAACTGAAAGTCTAGGGTATAGGAAAACATACATAGTGAGCAATATTTAACTGCAAAACTGCAACACATATAGGTATTTAGCTATAGGAGAGCCCCTTAAGCACTCTTATACTCTAAACTAATTATTAATGCAATCTGTTCATTTTAGTTAGGCTCTAGAAACACAGTTCAAACTGCTTCCATAGAAAATGTGTACACACAACATTCGAAGAGAATTTTAATATCTTGAGGAAGATATTTTATTCTCTTTAGAGGCAGCCAATTTAACCTGAAAACAGATTCTAGCATTTTCCCTACATTTGTCCCAAAGGTTACTCACCTTTCCTGGTTTGCAGAATACATATTCACACATTAGCATTTTATATTAAAACCAAAATGCTTTACTTATGAATTACCCATTTAATTTGCATTTTATTGATGCAAAATATATCAATCAATCTGCAAATAGAATATAGAGGTTAAGGATATGAGGTGTGAAGTTCTATTGCTCGGGTTTGAATTGCATTTTCATTACTTACTAGCTCTAAGTTCTTGGAAAAGCAATCTTTAACACGTCTAAGCTTTAGTTTCCTTATCTGTAAAGTGAGGTCATAAATAGCACTTCATGAAGTTCTTAAGCAGATTTTAAAAGGAAATGTTTTTAAGATGTTCAGCACAGGTTCTGGTATGTAGTACATGCACGTTCATTCATTCAAAAATATTTTCTGATTTTTTGCCATGTACTGGACACTGTTTTAGGCATTTGGGGTATATAATTAACCCAAGCCTCAAAAATCCTTGCTCTCCTGAAGCTTGAATCCAAGTGAGTAGAAATGTTCATTATCAGCATAGTCCTTGATGCTATCATTATCATTATCAAGAACATCATCTGGATGAGTGTCCAGAAACTGTTCAAAGATTTTAGAGTCTACAAAGATAAGGATGCCCTTCAAGGAAGCGTTACAAGGTAGGTCATCAGGCTCAGTGAATAATTCAGTTCATGGCCAATCAACTCTCAATTGCATATCAGGGTCTTACTGTATCAAAGGCTATTATACTAAATCTGTCAAGCTTCAAGAATTATAAAGTAGACAGGTTCATGTGCAATCATAATGCTTGGGGGAGAAAAGAGTTAAAAGGTAACTGCTTCACCGAACCCTAAGCCACAGCTGCAGTCCCTGGGGCAGAGTGTCCTTTTGATCCCCCTTTTCCCCACAGAAAGGAAACCAAGAAATGAAACATGAAAATGTTTGTTTCAAATTTCCAGATGGGTCCCCTGGAAGCACAACCTCCAAAGAAGACAGGGATCCCTCTAGAGGGTAAATAAACAACCTCTCCTTTTTCCATTCAAAGGAGAGACAGCCATCTCTATTGATCAGTAAGAGTACTATTG
>NW_011494385.1:11277-13538 GCF_000754665.1 Bison bison bison | reverse complement strand
ACTATTGGCAATACAAAGAGGGTGCAGACATAAACACAAGTGATGAAAGACATCAGCGACATCAGAGAGAAAGTAATGCCATTAATGGCATTGATATCTGTCATTTTTGTGTTTGGGGAAAGTCCTTTTTGTCTCACATCTGAAAAATGATTCTAAGATGTCTCACAAGAAGAGGAGCTCACATGGTACTCTGAAAGCTAACCAGGTCAGAAGCAAAGAGAACATTGCTCTTTTACACATTGAGTGGATAGATACAGCAATGCAGAAGTGACCTTACCCTAGGCAGGATCACTGAGAAGACTGGATATTCAAGTCAGCTCTGTATTTGTATGACATGGATGCAGGGAATCTATCTCTGCATGTATAACCCAGGTCTCCTAAAAAATGTGATCTCTCAGCTGAAAGCTGGTTAAAATTAGTCAGTCAGAGGAAGCATGGGAATAGGGAAGCAAGAGTGTTCTATGAAGAGGGACAGCCTGTGGGAAAGACACAAGGCGGAGCTCATTATTCAGTCTGGCCAGAAAGCTACACAGAAGCCAGATAGCAGTGCTTTGTTACTATGACATCAAAAGCATGCACATCATGTTGAGATTCATGATATTCATAGTATTCCATTAATATTGACCCCATTCATTAAAAATTAATTATTAAACAATTATAATTATTATCAGCACAACCCATAAAATGATCGTCTATAATTAAATATTTATACTATGTAATCAGATCATACATAGTTTGATATGTCAAACACATTTGACATACAATATATATTTAAAAAATGACTATTAGTTATAAGTATCATTTATTAAGCATTCCCTGAATGCCTGCTCCTTGTCAAACACTGTTCTAAGTGCTGGGTGTTCTCTCTTGAACAGATTAGGTGAGAACCCTGCCCTCATTAAGCTTGCAATTGTGGGGAAGAAAGCAGGTACATTTAAAAAATGTTTATGTAGTAAAACAAAACCTGGAAATATAACAGAGTTTAACTTCAGAGTGAGAGAGTAAGAAGGGAGGGACTTTAGATAGGGTGTCTAGTTTAGGCCTTTCTGTAGACATGACATTTGATATGAGACATAAATGTCAAGAGGACAGTCAGAAGAGCATTCCGGAAACATAAATTGAGAGTTTAAGGCCACAGGGTATAAACAAGCTTAAAGTGTTCAAGAAATGTAAAGAAGGACAATGTGAATGGAATGTTCGAGGGACAAAGAAGGTTGTACGAGATGCATTTACAGTAGTAAGGGCTGTACAGGTGAGGTTTTGCAGATCCTGGGAAGTTAGAGAAGGAGTGTAGATTTCATTTTCAATTAAATAGAAAGCAAAGCTATCTTTGTTCCTTCTCAAATTCCTTAGAGAGAGCTCTAGGCAATGTCAAAGTATGCATTTCCTGTGCTCTTGTCAATTAGCCCTCTTGGCTACAATGTAGCACCTGCCATTTTTTTTTTTCCTGTCTTTTCCTGCTCCAGCTGCTATAGGTTCACCTATAACATAAATGACCACAATAATACCACTATGTCACAAACATCAAGACTGCCTTGAGGTTACAAAATTTATTTCCAAGCACTAAAGAGTGATGGCCTATTTGCACTCCAAATGGTTCTGACTCACAGCGATGTATCTGCTCTGTGCTCCAGTATCTGCAACACTGTGCTACAAAGTCACCCCAAATGAGGAAGGTGCCCCATCTTGTCCCTCTAAGTACTGCATCCTAGCACTTAGGTGCTATATTTCAGTACATACACAGAATACCAAACACTAGAGATCTCTGCTCTTTATATCCTACAAAGTCTTGATTGATACAGTTTTTATATTTCTATTTTTTTCAATCACATATTATGATGTTTTTAGACCCCAGGACTCAGGTCTTTCAGACCTGGATTTGAGAACAGTCTGAGTCATAGACATTATTAGGTTCTTACAGTCTTTCCTTCATTTTCTCCTTTCCTCTCCCAAGCTAATATTGGACAGCATTTGCAACACACAGCTCTCCTTCCAATGGAAGAGTTCTTTGCCAAGATGCCACACAGTTTATCAAGTAAATAGACCTTTTTTAGACATGGCACTACTGGTCCTCTAGACCAGCTACAACTACCAAACTGAAACTTTGAGATCACTAATAATCCTGATAAGATAAATCTCACCAGAATGGCAGATATGGAAACCTTCCAAAGTGGCTGATAAACAGATATAAGAAAGTGAAGAAAAATTCTAGGCAACTCTTTCAAGAAATGTTGTTGCAAAAAGAATCAGAGAAATGGGGA
>NW_011494385.1:9237-10941 GCF_000754665.1 Bison bison bison | reverse complement strand
GAAATTCCATAGGCAGAGGAGCTTGGCAGGCTACAGCCCATGAGGTCTCAAAGAGTTGGACATGACTGAGTGACTTCCACACCACACTATAGTATTTTAGGAAGGAAACTTAAATTTTCAACCAGTTACATTGATAATCAAGGCATATAGTGCCTTTATTAAACAGAGCTGAGAAAACAGCAGAAACAGAGGAAATAACTACTGGATTTGCTGAATGTGAAAGCTCTGCATCACATTTGGTTTATCCACAAAATCTCAACAAAACCTTTTGATTGACTTAAAAATAGTAAAGGAATGGAACTTACATTTTTATCTCCTGCTTTATTTAATTCATATATCACACTAAGACCTTTAGATTTATTTTTTATAGTCTCAGTGGAAAACTACACATGATAAATGACCCTTTACAGATTTCTCTGAGTGTCAACCAGGACAGTAAACACAACTTGCCACTTTTCAAACCCTCAGGTTATCTTTGTAGTTTCTTGATTTTGTGGTAAGTGCAATCCACAACAGAAAATCAATACTGATGGGTAAGCACAGCATGGTCACTGCCCTTGAAGAGTTTATGTTGCTGGAATAAGTGTCACAGAGAAATAGAATGGAAACAAGGAGTAGACACATGTTCATAATGAATATGATTAATTTCCCTTTTAAAAATTGGTTTATAGTGAAGAAACTCTCAAAAACAACAATATTGAGATCTGAACATTTTCAATTATCTCATTTTGCCTATAAAATATCTGTGATTTGGTTTCCAATTAAAAGATAATGCCATACATGACAACTTGGATGAATCTCTGAAGAATTATAATCAGTAAAAAAAAAGCCAACTTCTAAAGGTTGCATACTATATGATTGCATTTATATACCAAAGATGAAATTCCAGAATTATAAGAGAGAACAGATTAACGGTTGCTAGAGATTAGGGATGGAGATTGAGTGAAGGTGAGTGTGGTTATAGATGGGTAACACAAGGGATCCCTGTGGTGATGGAATTGTTCTGTATTTTGACTGGGTAAATGCCTGTGTTCTTGTTGGGATATTGTATGATAGCTTTGCAAGACATTGGGGGGAATTATGTGAAAAGTAGACTGGGTTTCTCTGTATTATTTCTTCTGATTGCACCTGAATTTACAATTATCTCTAAATAAAAATATGAATTTAAGTGAAATGGAAGACCTTCCTATATATACAGTACTATAGATAGTCATATACAAACAACTAGCCATGCCTAAAACTGTGATGATAATTGTCCTTTCCCCAAATCCCTATATAAACAGTAGAAAACCATTTAAAATTATGACTCTGGGTTTTATTTCCTTTTTTTCCTGGAAATAAATGTTACTAAAACTGAATTTCCCTTGGTATCACAAAACAAGAAATGCCAGATTTGAAATAGTGCCCCAAAGAGCAGATGGTCTAAGAGTTGTGTACTAATTTTTTGTTGTCATATCTGTGAAGGTATAATTAAATTTCCAATAAAAATGAAGACATCATTAAGAAACCTTCCTGAGACACACAGCATACAGGAAATATAAAAATAATGTGCATTTGGACAGAAACATCAAAAAGTAAGAAATATTTAGAATTTCCTTAGTTATAACTAGACAGTTTGGTTATTAAAGATTAAATGTCATGCACTTAATTACTTTTCTTTCTTTTTTTTTTTAATTACTTTTCAAGTAGTATCAAAAGTCACCT
>NW_011494385.1:7235-8688 GCF_000754665.1 Bison bison bison | reverse complement strand
AAATCAAATCATAAATAACTGGGTTCTGTAGAAAATAAGTTGCCTGATCAGTGTCCTCTCTATAAGCCTTCATTTATTTATTCATCTATCCAATATACAGTGGGCATCTATTGTAACCCAGCAGGACCCTATGGGGCAATCTTGGGACATGCCTTCCTTTATATCTCTGGATAGGATCACCAATGTGATGGACACGAGTTTGAGTAGGCTCCGGGAGTTGGTGATGGACAGGGAGCCTGGTGTGCTGCAGTCCATGGGGTTGCAAAAAGTTGGACACAACTGAGCTGAAATTGAACTGAAAGTAATAGTATCTGATGCACTGATGCACATTTCCTGAGTTGTTTTACAGGTGTGAAAACCCAGGATCAAAATAGTAAAGATGTTATCTACTTGATAGCCATAAGCATACAGCCCCAGGCCTCCTGGAGAACCTCTGTGACACCACTCTGTACTCTCATCATTAGCCAGTCAGAGAATTGTGCATAAGCTGATCACAGACTGTGTGACACTCCCCACCCCCAACCTGGCTTTTAAAAATGTTTTGCTGAAAATCTTCAGGGAGCTTGGGGTTTTAGGGCATGAGCCACACATCTTGGTGCATGGCCCTGCAATAAACCTTTTTTTCAGCTCCAAACGGCAACATTTTGATTTGTCGGCCTCACTGTGCCTCAGGCATACAAACTGGTGCTAACACAATCGTGTAAAACAAACAAACAAAATGTAGTAAGTAAGGGAATGGACTCTAAATTTAGGGAGAATTGAAATAAGAGCCAGGCTTTTCAGATACAAAAGGTCATAGCTTGCATGTTTCCATTTATATGAATGTCCAGAATAGGCACATCACTAGAGATAGAATTGTTGAAACTGGGGAAGGAGTAAGTTTTTACTTATTTAACTTATATTCAGAGTACATCACGGGAAATGCCATGATAGATAAAGCACAAGCTGGAATAAAAGTTGCTGGCAGAAATATTAATAACCTCAGATATGCAGATGACACCACCTTTATGGCAGAAAGCAAAGAGTAACTAAAGAGCCTAGTGATGAGGATGAAAGACGAGATTGAAAAAGCTGGCTTAAAACTCAATAATCAAAAAACTAAGATCATGGCATCTGGTCCCATCACTTCATGGCAAATAGATGGGGAAACAATGAAAACAGACAGACCTTATTTTCTTGGGCTCCAAAATCACTGTGGACTGTGACTTCAGACATGAAACTAAAAGACTCTTGCTCCTTGGAAGAAAAGCTATGACAAACCTAGACAGCATAATAAAAAGCAGAGTCATCACTTTGCCAACAAAGGTCCACATAGTCAAAGCTATGGTTTCTCCATTAGTCATGTATGGATGTGAGAGTTGGACCATAAATAAAGTTGAGCACGGAAGAACTGATGCTTTTGAACTGTGGTGTTGGAGAAGACTTTTGAGAGTCCCTTGGACTGCAAGGAGAT
>NW_011494385.1:4240-7135 GCF_000754665.1 Bison bison bison | reverse complement strand
GTGAGAGTTGGACCATAAATAAAGTTGAGCACGGAAGAACTGATGCTTTTGAACTGTGGTGTTGGAGAAGACTTTTGAGAGTCCCTTGGACTGCAAGGAGATCAAACCAGTCGATCCTAAAGGAAATAAAAACCCTGAATATTCATTGGAAGGACTGATGCTGAAGTTGAAGCTCCTATATTTTGGCCACCTGATGGGAAGAGCCGATTCATTGAAAAAGACCCTGATGGTGGGGAAGACTGAAGGCAGGAGGAGAAGGGGGCAACAGAGGAAGAGATGGTTGGATGGCATTACTGACTCAATGAACATGATTTTGGGCAAGAAGGATGTTGAAGGACAGGGAATTCTGGCATGTTGCAGTCCATGGAGTGGCAAATTGTTGGACATGACTGAGTGACTGAACAACAACAAGAGACAGAAAGCAGATTAATTGTTGCCAGTGGTGGGAAAGGGAAATGGGCATTCATTTTGTGGTGATGAAAATGTTTTGAAACTAGATAGATGTGAAGGTTGCACAAGATTGAAAATGAACTAAATTTCTCTGAAATTTTGATGTTAAAATGATTAACTTTATTGCTAAGTTAATCTTATTTCAGAAAAAAAAAGTATTCAATTTTATTTTTTTTAATTTTTTCTTTCTTTTTTATTTTATTTATTTATTTTTACTTTACAACATTGTATTGGTTTTTCCATATATTAACATGAATCCACCATAAAATCCAGACTTCTCAACTATGTAGTTGCATGATCTTAGACAAGTTTTATGAGCCTCCTTGTACCTTTCAGTTTCTCAGAGAATTGTAGAAGCAGAACTTGCCACTGCTAAATATTAATACCTCTTTGCCATGTGGATTATTTTAGGCAGGGTCATCTCAGGTGGCTGTGTGGTAAAGAACCCACCTGCCAATGTAGGAGATGCAGGTTTGATCCCTGGATCAGGGAGATCCCCTGGAGAAGGGAATGGCAACCTGCTCCAATATTCTTGCCTGAAGAATTTTATGGGGAGAGGAGCCTGGTGGGCTACAGTCCAAGGAGTTGCAAAGAGTCAGACTAGACTGAGCACATGTACACATATACTTTGACTGAAAATAATGAAGGCCCCAAAAAGGAAAAGCTATCACCATAAATATCTGCACATCACAGGCCAGCTGTGGTGGGAGGACCAGGACCTACTCTGTGTTCCATTGCCTCTGCCTGGCCCAGCTAACATTTGTTTACCAAATGTTTGCTCTTCCATCTCCATATCAATTGCCTTCTTCAGCTTTGAAGACCCAGACCACTACCCCCAACATGCTCCTGTGTCTTTAGCTGAAGATAGTGTTTAAAGTGAGGGTTTCAGCCATTTTGGCAAGCTACTCAGTTCTCCTGGGTCTCTCTCATGTATACATATTCTTAACTTTGTTTGACTTTTTTCTTGTTAGTCTGTTCCTTGTCAATTTCATTCTTAAATCAGCCAGAAGAACCTAGAAGAATACAGGAAAATTTCTTCCTCCTTAACAGTATAAATTGGGATAACACTTGTTGTTTCATTGATTAACTCCCGTAAGGTCCTTTACGTGATATTTGAAAGTCTATGGTTATAGTTACATGCTATACGGGGGTGAGGAAAGGAGGGATGATACGTTGAACAGAAAGAAGTCAGAAATGGGCCCTGACCTCAAGTTGTTCATGGTCAATATGGGGTAACAGAGAAGTAAACATTGACTTTTGATCATGTCCACTGGGGACAAAAAACAAAAAAAAATGTGTAACATAAAGTTTGACAATTATGCCTTATTTGGCAGACTTCCTGAGAACTTAAGCCCAGAAGATAGCCTCTCAGGTAGCTCAGAGGGTCTGTTCCAAAGAGGTAAGAGAGGAGCCAGGAGTTTCTGCAAACAAAACAAAACAAAACAAAAAAAACTAAAAAAAATTGAGTAGTAGAAACATCAAAAGATTATTGTTAATTAAAGAAAAAGCAGACATCTCAAGTTAATGAATTTACCACTTTTCTGTGTATGGGGGGATGCAAGTGTCTGGGCTCACTGAAATCCTTCCTTCAATATGCACCTTAACAATGTAGTGCCAGTATCCATTTTTCTCCATCCTTAATCCCCTCAGGGTGCATCACAGGGGTGGGGGCAGATGTAGAGGCTGATGGTTTGCTGGCTGCAACATCTTCTGTTTACTGATATGGCAGGTGACATTTTTTGTCCACAATAGAATTCAGCAAGTATAGGATAAAGAAATGAATACAATATGGGAACATAGAGCAGGAAAAGGATCATTTTACTTGCAGAAATCAAGGAACTTCATTGAGGTCCTAGCATGGGTCATGAGGATAATTTAGACATTATTAGGTAAAAAGAAAAGACGTTCCTGGCAGAAATAACAGGTACAAAAAGGATAGGATTATGAAAGTTATGTTTTTCCTTTGTTCATGAGCTTTAGGAAAATCTTATACTTCAGAGGAGACTATAAGCACTGGGAGCTCTTAGGCTCAAATATTCTGGAATGTGAAGTCAAGTGGGCCTTAGAAAGCATCACTATGAACAAAGCAAGGGAAGGTGATGGAATTCCAGTTGAGCTATTCCAAATCCTGGAAGATGATGCTGTGAAAGTGCTGCACTCAATATGCCAGCAAAATTTGGAAAACTCAGCAGTGGCCACAGGACTGGAAAAGGTCAGTTTTCATTCCAATCCCAAAGAAAGACAATGCCAAAGAATGCTCAAAGTACCGCACAATTGCTCTCATTTCACACACTACTAAAGTAATGCTCAAAATTCTCCAAGCCAGGCTCCAGCTATATGTGACCATGAACTTCCAGATGTGCAAGCTGGTTTTAGAAAAGGCAGAGGAACCAGAGATCAAATTGCCAACATCCGCTGGATCATCAAAAAGCAAGAGAGTTCCAG
>NW_011494385.1:727-3212 GCF_000754665.1 Bison bison bison | reverse complement strand
GATGGCTGGATGGCATCACTTGACCCGATGGACATGAGTCTGAGTGAACTCCGGGAGTTGGTGATGGACAGGGAGGCCTGGCGTGCTGTAATTCATGGGTTTGCAAAGAGTCGGACACGACTGAGTGACTGAATTGAACTGAAGACTCAAATAAGCTATCTTCAGGCAGAAGACATTAAATCATCCAAGCCAAGGGATTTACTAGAAAATTCTTTTGCAAGCCTATGTAAAATGAGAAGTTTCAAAAAATAAGGAAAAGTATAATAAACAGTTAATTAAATGTAATAAATTTGAACTGTTGGACAGTTTTTGTTTCTAAGAATTAAACAGAATATATAAGGTACTGTCTACTAGATCTTCGGAGAAGGCAATGGTAACCCACTCCAGTACTCTTGCCAGGAAAATCCCATGGACGGAGGGGCCTGGTGAGCTGCAGTCCATGGGGTTGCTAGAAGTCGGACACTACTGAGCAACTTCACTTTATTTTTTCACTTTCATGCATTGGAGAAAGAAATGGCAACCCACTCCAGTGTTCTTGCCTGGAGAATCCCAGGGATGTGGGAGACTGGTGGGCTGCCGTCTATGGGGTTGCACAGAGTCGGACACGACTGAAGAGACTTAGCAGCAGCAGTAGCAACTAGATCTTAGGCCTTTCAAATCAAGGACCAGCAGGAAACAAAACTAATCTAAGTGAAATTCCATGTTGCCTTCTACTGTGTAATTTGGTGGTTTCAACTCTCCTTCAAATGTCAAATAAACATGCCCCTTTCTTGCTGAAACTCAAGACTGTTGAATGATGATGCTTGAATAATGCTATTTTCAAATAACAAAGAAGGGTGCTCCTTTAGGTTGTCAAATCTAATTTTGTCTGTGCTTTATCTTCACTCTGTTGTTTTAAGGTAGTAGAGTTATATCATATAGCTGCCAAGGAACAGTGATTTTTCAGAAGAGAAGTTTCCTTTTGAACTTCGTATATAATAGGCCAGGATATATGAATCGAATGGTAGCCTAGTTTAGTGGAAAGGTCATGAAGTCCTTGAATGACCTTGAGCAACTCATATGTCTCATTGGGCTCTTATAAAGATCAATGAGATAAAGCAGGTGAAAGTATTTGCTGTACTTCAATTGTTAAGTCATTTACTGTGAATCTGCATCTTCGATGGTGGATGATAACTACATGCTTCTGAATTAATGAGATTTCAGAGAGCAAATATCTTCAACATTTAACTTATATCATGTCCATAAACACATTCTTTGGAGATTAAAGCTGTCCATATGACTCCTAGCAGCAAAGCTGAAAATTCAAATGCTTCTTATCCACTCAAACTGTTGAATGAATCCATAATGTAGAAGCTATCGGATTGCAATGGATACAGAAGAAATTGACAATGTCAGCTGCTGACTCATTCTCCCTAGAAGTCACAAATTCTGTGCCACACTCCAGTTTTTTTGCTTTCTGTTTTACTTCCATGAATTTATGGGACATCAATGTGCTTAGAACTACTGATAAATGTTATGAAGGAACCAAATTGAGAATGGCAGGGTTTTTATTTCTCAAATATGGAGAATAATGTTGACAAACTGAGACCATTTCCTTAATTTATTCAACAATGATTTTTAAGAGCCTGCTCTGTTCAGGTCACTGTGCTTGAATCACAGTATGCACATATCAGCCATTCATTCTCCTTGTATAAAAGAGTAACAAAATGGCTTATACAGTCCCCAAAAATGCTGTACTATCAGAAAGAGTACAAAAGAGCTCTGGGTGTAACTATTGAGGAAGATTTCATTGGGGAAGAGGGATTTGAGTTGGGTCTTGTCAGATGGTACAATTTAGATAGATAGAAGGGAGGAGGGAAACAGAACACATAGATATTTGTTCCAGGAATATTCATTCAAAACCACAAATCTGCATCTACTTTGACCAGGGAGTTTTCTGGCTGCTGTGGTTAATATTTATCTATATTAAATGACAGTCAAATGAATAGTGATTAAGTGAACATATGAGATCAACAAGCAACTAATCCAGATGAGGATGCAGATGGTGAAAAAGATCTGGGTTTCCTTCTGGGGATGGTTTCTATTTGCGAATATTCCTCTACCCCTTCTTTCCATGAAAATAGTAAGGAACAAGGCTCCTCATGACATATGGTGAAGATATAAGAGGAAAAATCCTAGGTGGGATGTGCCATAGGTGTGATACAAGAACAAAAGTTAATTCAGAGTTTTTGGGCTACAATTATTTTGTTTCTTTCCTGGTATCTCCATAGGAGAGTGGTTAACTCCTTTGAGAATCTAATAAAACCACTAGACCTTCTAAAGCAACAACAACAAAGCAATATTGTACCCAAGCATTTTTGCATACAGTTTCATGGGAGTCAGGACCTTAAGGCTCATATATACAGCCCCCATGGGTCCATGGACCCTAGTTACAAATATCTAAAAGACAGCCAAAAAAGAATCCTTGCTAAAGTCATTAGCTTGC
>NW_011494385.1:0-627 GCF_000754665.1 Bison bison bison | reverse complement strand
CTTATGCATTAGTTATTGGATTCCCCATGTTTGGAATTAGTTCCACTTCTGCCAAATGAACTGGCAGAAATTCCAGCACACAGAATGCTTTTCCCCACTTACAAAGATTGTTAATTATCTCATCAGGCCTCAAGCATCATTGTAATTAATAATAGCTCAGATAAAAAATAAATTAGAAAAGAATCCCAGATGTTCTATTACTATACAAAATCATATTAAAAAATAATATTTAAAATTTCAGAAGTTACTTATATGTGCCCAAAGTTATTAGAATTGGTTGACAATTAACAGAACCTCATCAATATAACTACTTCTGGAACACATCTACAGATGTACTGAAGCTTCCTCAACCCCACCACTTCTTAAGCCATAACTCATTCCTAGCCCATCCCAGAAGTGGACTTTTCCTCCTGTATGAAGCCACAGGGCCACCTTGAGGACAAGCATTGGGTCTTATGTACCTCAAAATCCTCTATAGCACCATGTACTGCAGATTTGTGTGTTGTATGTTCAGTCGCTCAGTTGTGTCTGACTCTTTATGACCTATGAACTATAGCCTGCCAGGCCACTCTGTTCATGGGATTTTCCCAGCAAGAATATTGGAGTGGGTTGCCATTTTTTCCTCTA
>NW_011494384.1:8915-9526 GCF_000754665.1 Bison bison bison | reverse complement strand
TTGAGCCAAAATTTTATTTTATTATAAAGTATGTGAAGACAGATATGCAGGACAAATTGGCTGAGAGTAAACAGAAGAAAAGTGAGCTTAGATTAGAGGAATGATTTTCTGAAGAAAGGGCGTTAATATAATTGGAAAAAGCAAGTGAAAGTAAATGCGGAAAACTCTTTGAATCTAAGCTGTGAAAATTACAGAGTGGAAGAGCAGGTGTGTTCACGGCACACGTCATTAGCAAGTAAAGCTTTGAATTTCTCAGTCTGTGTGTGTACCTTTTTGTTTGTTTGTTTTTTTTTTTTTGGTTGTTTGTTATTTGTTTCAGGGTAGACTCTCATTGTGGTCAAGTTAGGTCTATGTTTTAATTAAATGTCTGAGTGTCTATATCTGTTTAGTGGTGTGTGGGTATGGGTGTGGGTGTGTGTGGGTGGGTGTGTGTGTTACTGAGAATTAGAGAAAATATAAAGAGAAGAAGAAAGTGAAGTAGAGAAAAAAATTACATAAGTAATACCTTAATATATGTCAAAATTAATAATGCCAAAATAATAGGTTCTAGTTCTAGTCAAACAATATGTTAGATTGTACCTACTGTTTATATAATTATATAACTTTGCAAT
>NW_011494384.1:8446-8815 GCF_000754665.1 Bison bison bison | reverse complement strand
TCCAGGCTCCTCCATCCATGGGATTTTCCAGGCAAGAATACTGGAGTGAATTGCCATTTCCTTTTCCAGGGGATCTTCCCGACCCAGTGATTGAACTCAGGTCTCCCACACTGCAGGCAGACTCTACCATCTGAGCCACTAGGGAATCCCAAATATATTCAAACATATCAAATATATTCTTCAGTTAATCTATTGTTCTTAAATTTTATTTTGTCTTATGGTGAACTAACTATCCATTGACTTGTGGTTCTCTAACTTTCAGCATTTGTCTAAAAGTTGTCTTCCTTTGTCACTGTCCTTCTTACATTTACTGTACTTTCCCAGTGGCTCAGCTGGTAAAGAATCTGCCTGCTATGTGGGAGACCTGGG
>NW_011494384.1:3178-5698 GCF_000754665.1 Bison bison bison | reverse complement strand
CTCAGCTGGAGAATTCCATGGACTGTATAGTCCATAGGGTCACAAAGAGTTGGATATGACTGAACGACTTTCACTTTCACTACTTTCATCAGGGTTATGCTAGCCTTATAAAAGAAGTTGAGAAGTATTCTTTTTTTCTTTCTTTAGGAGACTATGTGTAAATTATTATTTCTTTATTAACTATTTGGTTGAAATCTGCACTTGGCATTTTATTTTGGGGAATATCTTAAATAGCAGCTACCGTTTCCTATATAGATATCAAACTATTCAAATTTTCTTTCTTTTACTGTTAGTTTTAGTAATTTACTTTTGTTTTGAAGTAATTTGTAAATGTCATCTAGATTGTTAAATTTATTGGCATAAATTTGCTCATAAAGATCTTCTATAATTGATATTTTGAGCTCTCTCTCTTTAAGTCTTACAGGAGTTTATCACTTTCACAATCTTTTCAAACAACTAAGTTTTCACTTTATTGACTTTTCTCTACTGTATTTTTCTTTTCTATTTTAATGATTCATGTTATTATTTTCATTATTTCCTTTCTTTTGGTTTCTTTAGATTTGAGGTGCTGGTTTTATTCATTCATTCTTTTAGTTTTTGAAATACAACTTTAGAGTACTGATTTTCAATATTTCTTATTTTTAAGATATGAATTCAAGACATAAAATTTCTCTGTTTATTTCTTTAGCTACATACTAAAAATTTTGATATGTCTCATCTTCATTATGATTTGGTTAAAATATTTTTAAAAATCTATTTGGATTTTCCCTTTATCCATGAATTATTTAGCTGTGTGTTGCTTTATTTCAAGCATTTAGTGCATTTCTGGATATCTTTTTCTTACTTTTTAAAAATTTTACCATATTCAAAGAACATTCTTTGAATGACTCAATCTATTGAAATTTTTGATGCTCAAAAAAAAACTCAACCTATCTTGATTTTGTAAATGTTTAATGTGCCATTAAAAATAATGTGAATTCTTTTCTTTTTCCATTCATGTATTCTATTCTACATAGTATTAACATCCACAAGTCATAGTCATTATTCCCTTGTATAGTCATTTTTCACTTTTATTGCGTCAATTTTTCCTTACATGCATACAGACACATACCCATTCTGATGTTCTTCACTTCCTTCTGCATTTCCATTCTTCTGCTTAGGATCTTTTCTTACTGACTAGAGAACTTCCTTTAGTGTATATTTTTAGTGTAGTGATAAATTCTCTCAGCTTGTATTTTGCTCTTTTTTTGTGGGTGTGAATTCTTTTCTTATTGAGCTGTTTATATATGTCAATCAAATTTGTAAATTATGCTTTTCAGATTTTTATATTCTTACTAACTTTTTTTTTTTTTTGCTTTCTCTTCTATAAGGCACAGAGAGAGAGATGTTAAAAACTTCTATTAGGGTTGTGAATTTTACTCTTCATTATTTCTGTCAACTTTTGAAGCTATTTTATTGGGAGCTTACATTGGGTTGTGATATTCTGGACCAGTTGTTAGCAGGGGAGTGTTAGTGTGGGTGAGGGTGGGTAGGCTGCTGCTTAATCGCTCAGTCATGTTGGACTCTTTGCATCCCCATGGACTGGAGCCCACCAGGCTCCTCTGTCCATGGTATTCTCCAGGCAAGAATACTGGAGTGGGTGGCCATGCCCTTCTCCAGGGGATCTTTCCCACACTGCAGGCAGATTCTTTACCATCTGAGCCACCAGGGAGGGGGTGTACCAGGTAGTTTTTCCATTCCTCAATTCAAGGACTCCTTCTTCTGTTAATAAGGTGGTGATTATTTTTTACAAATGCCAAAGCATTTAGTATATATTTTTCCTCTCTTTCAATGCTTATGCTTTACCTTATTCTAATTCTCCTCCTCTCGTAGAAATTCCCACTAAATGTAGGGCACTTTTTCCTGGGCCTGAAAAATTGGGGATGTTTTCAAAATTCTCTTCCTGTTAACACTTTTTACTCTTTCAAGTTTTTCTCAACTACACACACAAACCCACCACTATGTTGCAGTTTTGTGACTACTGAGGCTAATTATGCTGGCATGCTGCGATTCATGGGATCGCAAAGAGTCGGACACGACTGAGCGACTGAACTGAACTGATGCTGTTTTTATTCCCTCTGCTTAAACACAATATTTGAAGATTCTGGATTTTACGTCTCTTAGTTTTGCTGAAAGTTTAGGCGTGTAGGAAGGATGCGTTAATTTCCTGAGGCTTTAAAATATCTTAGGAGAAAAGAAGAAATCCTCACTAGGCTACATCACTTTTACTGCCAGAACCGAGAATCATAAGCTGAACAATTATTTCCTTTGTATGTTTTAAAATTTTGTAACCTCTAATTTTTTTTGTCTAACCTCTAATTCTAATATTGTAAATAAGATATAGTCATGCTTTACATTTTATGCTTTAAAGAAGTGTCTTTTATCTATATCTGACTTACTCATTATAAGCTGTTTTTATTAGTACATGATAAATTCTGAAGCAAGTAAAAGTGTTTGACTCATATTCAGCAGTGGTAAAGT
>NW_011494384.1:2753-2892 GCF_000754665.1 Bison bison bison | reverse complement strand
CCTGAAGATTGCATCCATTGGACTCCCTGAGCTCTAGAAAGGATTGTACTTGCCCCCTGCTGCTGCTGCTGGTGCTAAGTCGCATCAGTCGTGTCCGACTCTGTGTAACCCCATAGACGGAAGCCCACCAGGCTCCTCT
>NW_011494384.1:0-266 GCF_000754665.1 Bison bison bison | reverse complement strand
TTTTTGGCCATGCCTTATGGCATGTGGGATCTTAGTTCCTTGACCAGGGATTGAACCTATACCCTCTGCATTGGAAGCTCCAAGACCTAACCACTGGACAACCACGGAATTCCACAACTTGGTTTTTATTTTATTTTATTTTATTTAACTTTACAATATTGTATTGGTTTTGCCATATAATAAGATGAATCTGCCACAGGTATACATGTGTTCCCCATCCTGAACCCTCCTCCCTCCTCCCTCCCCATACCATCCCTCTGGGTCAT
>NW_011494383.1:11349-11653 GCF_000754665.1 Bison bison bison | reverse complement strand
GAAATTTAGAAAGATGGTAACAATAACGCTGTATACGAGACAGCAAAAGAGACACTGATGTGTAGAACAGTCTTTTGGACTCTGACAGAGGGAGAGGGTGGGATGATTTGGGAGAATGGCATTGAAATATGTATAATATCATATATGAAACGAGTCGCCAGTCCAGGTTCGATGCACGATACTGGATGCTTGAGGCTGGTGCATTGGGACGACCCAGAGGGATGGTATGGGGAGGGAGGACGGAGGAGAGGTTCAGAATGGGGAACACATGTATACCTGTGGCGGATCCATTTCGATATTTGGC
>NW_011494383.1:9441-11249 GCF_000754665.1 Bison bison bison | reverse complement strand
AAAAGTCCTCTAGCAGATGTCACAATCCCCACAACCCAATTCACCTCCACAATCCTCATTAAAAATCCATCTCAGTCTCTTGCTCAACACTTGACACACCCCATCACTCTTCCATGTAGTCCCTTTTCCATAGTGAGAGCGATTTTGCCAGAGTGCAGATGTTAGCATGTCAGTCACCTGGGTCCCCATTTGCTCTTAGGACAAAGAAAAGCTACCTCTCCAACTTCATTTCATTATGCATCCCTAATCTCTCCATCTGTCTCTCCCTCTCTCTTCAACAATACTGAGTTGGTCAAAGGCACTCTTTTCCTCTTATATAACCCATTCATAGATTTTTTAGGTGATTTTCTTATTTTTTTCTTTTCCTAAAATTCTTTTCCTTGCTTCAAAAGAGTCAGTTCTAATGAGGTGGATGAAACTGGAGCCTATTATACAGAGTGAAGTAAGCCAGAAAGAAAAACACCAGTAGAGTATACTAATACATATATATGGAATTTGGAAAGATGGTAACGATAACCCTGTATGTGAGACAGCAAAAGAGACACAGATGTACAGAACAGAGGGAGAGGGTGGGATGATTTGGGAGAATGGCATTGAAATATGTATAATCTCATATATGAAACGAGTCGCCAGTCCAGGTTCGATGCACGATACTGGATGCTTGAGGCTGGTGCATTGGGACGACCCAGAGGGATGGTATGGGGAGGGAGGACGGAGGAGAGTTCAGAATGGGGAACACATGTATACCTGTGGCGGATCCATTTCGATATTTGGCAAAACTAATACAATATTGTAAAGTTTAAAAATAAAATTAAAAAAAAAATGCCTACTCATTCTTGTATACTTGTCCAAGAGTCAGTAGCTAAGGAAAGCTTAGTGGGTATTTTTAGAATTATAGACCTCTGCATTTTCAGGTTTGTAATTTATTTTTATTTCTTTCATTATTTGTTTAAGGTCTATTTTCAATCCTACTCTGTGATCTCCTTGATGATAGTGTCCATATCTGTGTTTTTCATTCTTGAAAACTCAGCATCAGTGTATCTGAAGCATTTGCTATTGTTGTTTAGTTGCTAAACTCTTTGTGTCCAGCTCTTTGTGACCTCATGGACTGTGGCCTGCAAGACTCCTCTCTCCATTGGATTTCCAGGTGAGAATCCTGGAGTTGGTTGCCATTTCCTCCTCCAGGGGATCTTCCTGACCCAGGGATCAGATCCACATCTCCTACATTGGCAGGTAGATTCTTTACCACTGAGCCACCCAGGAAGTATCTTTGGCATTAGCATCATTCAATTTCTTTCTTCTTTTCTATCCATTAATGTGTTCTTTATTTTAAGCCTCCTCAAAAAGCTATGCTAATATTTAGTGAAAAAAGTAATTTTAAAGGTTTATGGATAAATTCTTGGAGTATAGTGAGGATTGGCAAAGGATAGCCACAAGGCAAAGTGGCTTGATACTTATGTTTATAAATAAAGTTTTATTGGAAGACAGCCATGCTCATTTATTTATGCATTGACCATGGATGCTTTGTGCTATACCAGCATAGTTGTAGCAGAGACTGTACGGCTTCAAAACCTAAACTATTTACTATTTGACCCTTTATAGACAAAAAAGTCTGCCAACCTACAGGGTGTAGGAATTACATTAGAATTTTTCGATTTGGATTTTTTTGTTTGATGACAACAAATTAAATATTTTCTATCATATTTCTAATATTTCTAATCATCTGTTGGGAGAATTTAAAATACTCTCCATTTTCTAATTAAAGACAAATGGAATAATGACACTTTACAAATAAAAGCATCATAGGT
>NW_011494383.1:8951-9341 GCF_000754665.1 Bison bison bison | reverse complement strand
AGAGTCAGACATGATTGAGTGACTTCACTTTCACTCTTCACTTTCATGCATTGGAGAAAGAAATGGCAAGCCACTCCAGTGTTATTGCCTTGAGAATCCTAGGGATGGGGGAGCCTGGTGGGCTGCTGTCTATGGGGTCACACAGAGTTGGACACAACTGAGGTGACTTAGCAGCAGCAGCAGCAGCACAACTCATGTAGGTTTTTTGTTTGTTTAGTTATATTCATTTTTGAGATACTGTATTCAGTCTACTTCCCAGTTCTGTTGACTTTGCTTCCTAAAAGTCCTCTAGCAGATGTCACAATCCCCACAACCCAATTCACCTCCACAATCCTCATTAAAAATCCATCTCAGTCTCTTGCTCAACACTTGACACACCCCATCACTCTT
>NW_011494383.1:5669-6312 GCF_000754665.1 Bison bison bison | reverse complement strand
AGAGCAGTCCAGTTGGTAAATATTGCAGGCATGATGTGTATTGTTTGTATTAAAACAGGGCACAGGATATTCTCTTTGCCAATAATAACATCACCTCAGGGGAAATTTATTCATCAGTGAGTCATATTTCTGATATATGGAAAAAGTGTTTATGTACTCTTACAATAAGCTATCTTTGGAGTGGAGTGAGCTTTTCACCTGCTCCAAGAAACTAGGAGAAAGTATCACCCACTCCCAAGGCATGAACATCTCCCCACTCCTCTACTCATGAGCAGGGAATGTGGAGCCACTTGGGCTCTGCATCTCTGCAATAATCATGCCCATTGCACAGAGCATCCCCTCTGCATCTCTGAAGGTTGAACTCCTGTCTGCGCCTTTGGGAACCAGACTTTCTGGAAGGACAGTGGGGGACACAGAAGGTGTGAAAAGAGATATGTTTTACTGCCAGGCAGTCAGGGAGATGTGGCCTAGACACTGATTATTTGTCATCTCATAATTTATAAACATAGCAATCAAAATACAGAGTTTAATAGTAGAATAGTTTTAATGGTCCTGGAGGATGTAGTCCCCACCTTCATTTAACAGGGTGGATGTCAGGACACCTACCTGAAGGTCAGTGCAGACCTCCTCCCTAACATCCTAG
>NW_011494383.1:4945-5569 GCF_000754665.1 Bison bison bison | reverse complement strand
CCAAAATTAAGACCCGGCACAGCCAAAAGCAAAAACAAAACAGAACAGCTCAGCAAACAGCTGTGCATTTAAAAAAAATACCCTAATTTTAGAAAAACAGGTCATTTTGACTGTTGAGAAATTCTATATCCATTAACAGGTATCATTTGAAGAAGATTGCTCTTGTGTTCAACTGACTTGGTCATTGCCATTTAGAAACGTTTATTTTTAATTGGAAGACAATTGGAAAGCTACAGGTAAAAGGATGATACTAGAACCCTTCCCAACACCGAACACAAAATAAACTCAAAATGGATTAACAAATTAAGGCCAGAATCCATAAAACTCTTAGAGGAAAACATAGGCAGTACACTCTTTGACATACATCACAGCACGATCCTCTTTGACCCACCTCCTAGAGTATTGGAAATAAAAACAAAAATTAACAAATTGGACTTAATTCAACTAAAAGTCACAGCATTGTTCCTGGGTTGACAGCACTGCCCTGAGAGCCTGTGTCAGGCAACCTCCCTCCCAGCTGTCTGCAGCCACAGCGTTGCCATGCCTTAGAATGGTTTATGTCAGTAAAGAACAATGTTTTGACTTCTCACCATAATACAGTCTTACTTTGCATAAGGAAAACCC
>NW_011494383.1:4466-4845 GCF_000754665.1 Bison bison bison | reverse complement strand
GGGGTCAGGCTGTGGGCAGCTCTCCAGAGTTCTGTGCTAGAGGCATCCTCAAAGTACTTTCAGCTCTGAAGCTCAGAGCTAAGAACCTTGGAATTCTTGGATTACCCTACAGAGAGGAATCTGGGGCGGGACAGTGTAAAGAGGAACCTAAGCGCTTTTCTCCACAAATGCCTGTTTTCAGCCCATTCACATTCCCCCTAAAGACACAGAATCCCTTGTGTCATTAACTCTTCAGTGACAATTCAGTTGATATATGCTGAAATATTTCACAACCTGTTAATAAAAACTTCCAGGAACATTGTTAATGGATGGCTGTGTGATCTGGGAAGGTAGTCTCTGGTCTTTAATAATTCAGACTAGGATTGTATGTCTTGCTGAG
>NW_011494383.1:0-376 GCF_000754665.1 Bison bison bison | reverse complement strand
TTATAGGCATGCCTGAGTTGCTCAGTGGTATCTGACTCTTTGCGACCCCGTGGACTGTAGCCCACCAGGCTCCTCTGTCCATGTTTTCCAGGTAAGAATACTGGAGTGGGTTGCTATTCCCTTCTCCAGGGGATCTTTCTGACCCAAGGATTGAACCCTCATCTCCTCAATTAGCAGGGATATTCTTTATCACTTAGCATCTGGGAAGCCCAATTTATTGGCAGAACTACTCAAATGCAGAGTTTAACAGTTATAGTAGTTTTATGGTCTTGGCAGATGTAGTCACCATCATCACTTAGGGTGAATTTGGACACCCACCTGAAGGTAAGCACTGCCTTCCTCCCTAACATCCTAGAGTCCTGCACACTGGGTGCTG
>NW_011494382.1:8610-9024 GCF_000754665.1 Bison bison bison | reverse complement strand
TCCAGGGGATCTTTCAGACCCAGGGATCCTACCAGAGTCTCCTGCATTGGCAGTTGGGTTCTTTACCACTAGCGCCACCTGGGAAGCCTTATATGACCCAGCAATTCTACTCCTAGACAATTTTACCCAAGAGAAATGAAAACGTGCTCACACAGTGGCCTGTACTCAAATATTCCACACATGTATTCCTAGTAGCCACACGTAGAAACAACCCAACTATTCAATAACTGGTATACAGATGAAAGAAAAGCAAAGAGTATACCTGTACAAAGGAATACTAGATGGTAATAATAATAAAGAACTACTAATGCATGCAACAGCAAGGATGTGTCACAACTGTGCAAAAACTGTGAGAAACCAGACACAGAAGGCTACATATTATATGGTTTCATGTCGATGGATTTCTGGAAAAGG
>NW_011494382.1:4736-5157 GCF_000754665.1 Bison bison bison | reverse complement strand
ATGTAAGCTTGGGCTCCTTGGAGGAGGCAGGGAAGAATCAGCACAACCCTGGCCGGGTAGTGGGGGAGGGGGGTGTTTGCACAGGGCCACAAGGATCCTATGACTGACTCACTGTCAGGATATATCTCTGTGTCTCTCCATCACACACCCATCGATGTGGTGGGGGAAGGTACAGAGGTGAGCCTCCAAGCAGCTGGGGAGAAATCTCACATTCACCAATTTGCATGAGGCTCCACCACAAATGCAGAGATCCCTGCCTCTCTTTCCTCCATTAAAGCAGTCATTGGCAGTGAGATCAGCAGGAGGGCAGTCTGGGCAGGATAGGTTGTGAGGGACCCTGTGTACAGCATGAGCCTCCCCAGGAATGGAGCATGTCCTTGTCTTGATGGGCAGAGGCCCCTGATGTGGATGAAGGGAGCAT
>NW_011494382.1:0-502 GCF_000754665.1 Bison bison bison | reverse complement strand
CTTCTGGTTTGCTCAGTGTGTATGCCCAGCAGTGGGATTGCTGGATCATAAGGCAGTTCTATTTTCAGTTTTTTAAGGATTCTCCACACTGTTCTCCATAGTGGCTGTACTAGTTTGCATTCCCACCAGCAGTGTAAGAGGGTTCCCTTTTCTCCACACCCTCTCCAGCATTTATTACTTGTAGACTTTTGGATCGCAGCCATTCTGACTGGCGTGAAATGGTACCTCATAGTGGTTTTGAAGGAGTTTGGGACAGTACTGTTGCTGCTGCTAAGTCGCTTCAGTCGTGTCCAACTCTGTGTGACCCCATTAGACGGCAGCCCACCAGGCCCCTGCCAGTCCCTGGGATTCTCCAGGCAAGAACACTGGAGTGGGTTGCCATTTCAACCAAGTCTCTCATTTCATAGACTTGATGGTCAGTAAATAATCAAGGGTGGCAGGCGCTATGAAGAAACATATTGCTAGATCAGGGGAAAAGGTGTATGTAGATATGATGTTATTA
>NW_011494381.1:9578-9909 GCF_000754665.1 Bison bison bison | reverse complement strand
CTGCATATCCCCACAAATGGCTTTTTTTTTTTTTTTTGCATTTTCATAATGTCAGACTCATATTTATTGTGTTTCTATGTACCATATGTTTCTTTTTTCATTTGTAGCCAGCAATACTGTTTCCCTTCATCTCTTGCACATTGTGACTGTTACTCCAGGGTATGTTTGTGGAGGTGGGGGTGTTGTGTGTTTTCCACAATCAGTTGATTGCTCAAATACTCTGGGAGTGGAACTGCCATATGACATGATCTGTGACAATTTGTGATGCCAAGACATTTGCAGTCATGATTATAAAGTCTCTTACCACTCACCTCCCACCAGAGTCATACAG
>NW_011494381.1:8669-9478 GCF_000754665.1 Bison bison bison | reverse complement strand
CCGAGATCATGGCATCCGGTCCCATCACTTCATGGGAAATAGATGGGGAAACAGTGGAACAGTGTCAGATTTTATTTTTCTGGGCTCCAAAATCACTGCAGATGGTGACTGCAGCCATGAAATTAAAAGACGCTTACTCCTTGGAAGGAAAGTTATGACCAACCTAGATAGCATATTGAAAAGCAGAGACATTATTTTGCCAAGAAAAGTTCATCTAGTCAAGGCTATGATTTTTTCTGTCGTCATGTATGGATGTGAGAGTTGGACTGTGAATAAGGCTGAGAGCTGAAGAATTGATGATTTTGAATGTGGTGTTGGAGAAGACTCTTGAGAGTCCCTTGGACTGCAAGGAGATCCAACCAGCGCATTCTGAAGGAGATGAGCCCTGGGATTTCTTAGGAAGGAACGATGCTAAAGCTGAAACTCCAGTACTTAGGCCACCACGTGCAAAGAATTGATTCATTGGAAAAGATTCTGATGCAGGGAGAGATTGGAGACGAGAGGAGAAGTGGACGACAGAGGATGAGATGGCTGGATGGCATCACTGACTCGATGGATGTGAGTCTGAGTGAACTCCGGGAGTTGGTGATGGACATGGAGGCCTGGCGTGCTGTGACCATGGGGTCGAAAAGAGTAGGACACGACTGCGCAACTGATCTGATCTGATTAGTTGGAGCTCAGCACCCTTGTGAATAGTGTGGCCATCAGCAAGCATCTTAAGGTTGCTGTTAGAGAAAATGTCCACAAGGCGATTTCTTCATTCCCTCCTCTTGTTCCTATGCTAACAGCAGCCTCTGTGTTATTCCCAA
>NW_011494381.1:3716-4915 GCF_000754665.1 Bison bison bison | reverse complement strand
AAGAAATGGCAACCCACTCCAGTATTCTTGCCTGTAGAATCCCATGGACAAAGGAGCCTGGTGGACTACAGTCCATGGGGACACAAAGAGTCGTACACGACTGAGCAACTAACAAACACACACACATAGTCACAGTGTTGTTTTGTTGTTGTTGTCATTGTTTTAGCTGTGCTATGCAGCTTGAACAACAGTTTCCTGGTTGAGAATCATACCCAGGCCCCTGATAGGAAAGCGTGGAGTCCTAACTTCTGAACTACCATGGAGTTCCTTATCACATTGTTATCAAACAGATCTCTACACTTTCATCTTGCAAAATCTATACCCACCACCTGTCCCATTAAACAACAACTCCTCTTTTCTTCCCTGTTCCCTAGACCCTGGACTCCATCATTCTTCTTTGTTTCCTTTCTATTGCTTGACTATATTTGATATTTCCTATAAGTGGAAATATACAGTATTTGTCTTTTTTATGACTGGCTTATTTCCTTTGGCTTCATGTATTAAAAGATCATGCATATTGCAGCATGTGGCAAAATTTCCTTTATATGGCTAAATAATGTTCCATTGGATGTATATATCACATTTGATGGACATTTAGAGGCTTCCACCCCTTAGTTGTTGTTATTAGTGTTGCTTTGAGCATGGCTGTGCAAATATGTCAAGACCCCATGCTAACTTCTTTTGAATTTATATCCAGAAGTGGAATCGCTGAATCATGTGGTAGTTCTATTTTTAATTTTTTGAAGAGCCTTTATACTGTTTTCTGTGGCAATTGCACCATATTAAAATCTATCCATAACACACAAGGATCCACTTTCTGTATGTGCTTGCCCAAGAGTTGTCCTTTCCTTTCCTTCCTTTTACCTTTCCTTTCCTTCATATGTAAACACACACACGGAGGCACAATTTTTTTCATATCCTTTTCCATTATTGTTTATCACAAATTATGAATATAGTTCCTTGTGCTATACAGTAGGATATTGTTTATCTATTCTATATTTTAACATTATAGTTTGCATCTGCTAATCACCAGCTCCCAATATATGCCTCCCCCACACTTCCTCTCTTGGTAATCACAAAGTCTGCTCTCTATGTCTGTGAGTCTGTTTCTGTTTCATAGATAAGTTCATTTGTATCATATTTTAGAGTCTACATATGCTACTGCTAAGTCACTTCAGTCCTGTCTGACTCTGTGTCGA
>NW_011494381.1:0-444 GCF_000754665.1 Bison bison bison | reverse complement strand
CTCATTAAGCCATGTTCAAAATGGAGAACCTTGTCCAACAGCTTTTCCAAAGGACAATGTTCATTGCAAGCCTATTAAGTCCTTTAGGGGAAAATGGACTGACAAAAACTGACTTTCCAAGTGTACCAAGTCAGAACAAGATTGTTGATCCCACAGAAGGCAATCTGATTGTGTTACTCCATGACTTCTACTGTGGACAGCATATAGGAAATGGGCAGCCAAAACTGCAAACTCACACGGCCTTTAAATGTCTCAGCTGCTTGAAAGTTCTAAAAAAATGTCAAGTTTATGAATTACATAAAGCACCATTTGGAACTTGAGAGGCAGAGAGGTGACATTTGGAAATACCACACCACCTGCAAGCACTGCCACCGCCAGTTTCCTACTTCTCTCAACTGCAGTGTCACATTAAAAGTGTCCATACTTCCCAGGAGCCCTCCGCAT
>NW_011494380.1:8367-11394 GCF_000754665.1 Bison bison bison | reverse complement strand
AGAAAAACATGAGAATAATATTACTAGACTCCAATTGAGCCTAATAGAGGAAAAATTATTTAGATTATCATTTTTATCCTCAATTCCAGGAGATAGCTCTTAATTTAGAGTTATGTATTAGTTAATCAAGTTCCAATTTAACATCTACCTAATACATTTCAATTACTTTGTTAGAAGAATAGAAACAATTTAAATCTATTGTTTCAAAAAATGTCCACCTCATTTCATTTGGAGTGCACCATTTTTAAAAATTATGTAGACTGCCTTTATACAAATATCTTCAATCTAGTTGCCTAATCTCTTTTTTATGCTGTTCACTTCATTCTTTTAATGAGTTTTCTCCAAGCTTGGCTTCAACATTACAAGATATTCAAGGTGAATTTAGAAAAGGCAGAAGAACCAGAAATCAAATTGCCAACATCCATTGGATCATACAAAAAGCAAGAGAGTTCCAGAAAAACATCTCCTTCTGCTTTACTGACTGTACCCAAACTTTTGACAGTGTGGATCACAATGAACTGTGGACAATTCTTAAGCAGATGGGAATACCAGACCACCTGACCTGCCTCTTGAGAAATCTGTGTGCAGGTCAAGAAGCAACCGTTAGAACTGGACATGGGACAACAGACTGGATCCAAATCAGGAAAGGAGTACATCAAGGCTGTATATTGTCACCCTGCTTATTTAAATTATATGCAGAATACATCATAAGAAACACAGGGCTGGATGAAGCACAAGCTGGAATCAAGATTGCCAGGAGAAATATCAATAGCCTCAGATAAGCAGATGACACCACCCTTATGGCAGAAAGCAAAGAACTAAAGAGCCTCTTGATGAAACTGAAAGAGGAGACTGAAAAAGTTGGCTTAAAACTCAACATTCAGCCTAAGATGGCAGAGGAATAGGACCGGGAGACCATTTTCTTCCCTACTAATTCATTGAAAGAACATTTGAACGCTGAGTGAATTCCACAAAACAACTTCTGAATGCTGGCAGAGGACATCAAGCACCCAGAAAGGAAGCCCATTGTCTTCAAAAGGAGGTAGAAAATAATATAAAAGATAAAAAGAGAGACAAAAGAGGTAGGGACGGAGATCCATCCTGGGAAAGTGAAAGTGAAGTCACTTAGTCATGTCCGACTCTTTGCGACCCCATGGACTGTAGCCTACCAGGCTTCTCAGTCCATGGGATTTTCCAGGCAAGAGTACTGGAGTGGGTTGCCATTCCCTTCTCCAGGGGATCTTTCCTACCCAGTGATTGAACCCGGGTCTCCTGCATTGTAGGCAGACACTTTACCCTCTGAGCCACCAGGGAAGCCCAAGGGAGTCTTAAAAAAGAGAGAAGTTTCCAAATACCAGCAAACACTCTCATTGGTGAGTCTGTGGTGAGCCTTGAAACCTCAGAGGACAACATAACCAGAAGGAAAAATAAATAAATAATTAAAACCCACAGATAACGTGCCTAATGGCAACTCCCAGCAGAGAAGCAGTGCAGATGCTCGCATTTGCCACTAGCAAGTGGGAGCTGCATTGCTTAGGGTAAGGACCAGGCCTGAATGCCCTGAGGGCAATCTGAGGGAGCTAACTTGAGATAGTAACCCAGACTGTGGAATAGCTATCCCGTGAAATGCCCTAACCTAAGACACCACCAGGTCCACTCACAGAACAAAGGACTGAGCAGAGCTAGCCAGCTGTGGACCAGCCCATCCCCTGCCAGAGACAGACAGGTGAGGGCAACCAGAGCCAGAAGGGGACAATCATGGCCCCAGAGGGGCATCATTTACTAAACTGCAAGCAGGCTTCATTGCTAACTAAGACTTCTTGGGATGCTGGGCGGTCAACATCTGCCGGGAAGTTCGCAGCCAGAAATCAGCTCCCCAGAAGAGACAGACACATGGCACACCTGAGAAGGTGCACCAGTTGTACACCTAGAAAACCGAGTGGCAGGGACGGGGGAAGATCTAAGTTGCAGCCCATACCTGGGGGCAACCGCACTCTCCAAGCACCTGGTCACCTGAGCTGCTAGGACCTGGGAAGGGCACAAAACGCAGGCCCAACCAAGTCTGCGCCTCTGTGGAATACCCGAGAAACTGAACCTGAGTGGCTTAGACCTGGGAAGTGCATACAACTCAGGACCCATCTCAGACATTTCCCCGCAGAGCAACCTAGACCTAAGTAGTGTAGACTGGGAAAGCACATACGCTGTGAGTGGAGGCAAACCCAGTGTGGCCGAGACACTGTGAGCACAAGCCAGTGATATTTGTTTGAAGTGTCCCTCCCCACAGCACGAGTGAACAAGTGAGCCTAAAAAGGTGACCACCACTGCCCCCTTGGGTCAGGGCGGAAATCAGACACTGAAAAGACCAGCAAACAGAAGCAGCTGAAACAAAGAGAGGGAACCGCCTTGGAAGTGACAGGTGCAATAGATTAAAACCCACTAGTTAGCACCAACTACATAGAAAGGAGCCTATACACCTTGAGAAGTATAAGCGGGATCAATGAATTATCTGAAAATGAACTGACCCCACACTGTCCACAATACCACCAGAGAAAGTCCTAGATATCCAACCAGTCCATTCTGAAGGAGATCAGCTAAAGCTGAAACTCCAGTACTTTGGCCACCTCATGCGAAGAGTTGACTCATTGGAAACGACTCTGATGCTGGGAAGGATTGGGGGCTGGAGGAGAAAAGGACGACAGAGGATGAGATGGCTGGATGGCATCACTGAGTCGATGGACGTGAATCTGAGTGAACTCCGGGAGTTGGTGATGGACAGGGAGGCCTGGCGTGCTGCGATTCATGGGGTGGCAAAGAGTCGGACTCGACTGAGTGATTGAACTGAACTGATTATCATTTTTAAATTAAAAAATATAAAATTTTATACATCTGTGTCTCTTTTGCTGTCTCGCATACAGGGTTATTGTTAAGTCCTCTATTACTCCTTTAATTTTCATTTTTATAACCTACTATTACTTTGCAAAAAAGATCCTATTTTATAAAGCAAACTTTATATATATATATATATAT
>NW_011494380.1:2023-7838 GCF_000754665.1 Bison bison bison | reverse complement strand
CTTTGGACTCTCCTTTTTCTCCACCAGTCGCCTCTATTTCCTCCCTCCCCCTTCTCTTCTCTACCCAACTCTGTGAATCTCTTTGTGTGTTCTGGGCTGTGAAGAACACTTAGGGAACTGATTACTGGTAGATCTGTCTCTATCCTTTTGATTCCACCTTTTATCCTCCTGGCCACCTCTGTCTCCTTCCTCCCTCCTCTCTTCTCTATGTAACTCTACGAACATCTCTGAGCGGTCCAGACTGTGCAGAGCATGTAGGGAAGTGATTACTGGCTAGCTTGCTCTCCCCTCTTTTGATTCCCTCTCTTTTCCTCCTGGTCACCTCTATCGCCCTCCTCCCTCTTCTTTTCTCCATGTAGCTCTGTGTACCTCTCTGGTTGTCCCTCACTGTGGAGAAACTTTTCATCTTTAACCCGGATGTTTTATAATCAATGCTGTATAGATGGAGAAGTCTTGAGGCTATTGTAAGAATAAGACTGAAAACCAGAGGCAGGAGGCTTAAGTCCAAATCCTGAGAACACCAGAGAACTCCTGACTCCAGGGAATATTAATCGACAGGAGCTCATCAAAAGGAGTTTCAATAGAAACTCTTCAGCCCAGGAGGGAATGGCAGGACATACTTAAAGTGATGAAAGAAAATAACCTACAGCCCAGATTACTGTACCCAGCAAGGATCTCATTCAAATATGAAGGAAAAATCAAAAGCTTTACAGACAAGCAAAAGCTGAGAGGATTCAGCACCACCAAATCAGCTCTCCAACAAATGCTAAAGGATCTTCTCTAGACAGGAAACATAGAAAGGGTGTATAAATTCGAACCCAAAACAATGAAGTAAATGGCAACAGGATCATACTTATCAATAATTACCCAATGGTTTGAATGCCCCAACCAAAAGACAAAGACTGGCTGAATGGATACTAAAACAAGACCTCTATATGTTGTCTACAAGAGACCCACCTCAAAACAAGGGACAAATACAGACTGAAAGTGAAGGGCTGGAAAAAGATATCCCATGCAAATAGAAATCAAAAGAAAGCAGGAGTAACAATACTCATATCAGATAAAATAGACTTTAAAACAAAGGCTGTGAAAAGAGACAAAAAGGACACTACATAGTGATTAAAGGATCAATCCAATAGAAGATATAACAATTATAAATATATATGCACCCAACATAGGAGCACTACAACATGTAAGAAAAATACTAACAAGTATGAAAGGGGAAATTGACAACAACACATAATAGTGGAGTCTTTAATACCCCACTCACATCTATGAATAGATCAACTAAACAGAAAATTAACAAGGAATCACAAACTTTAAATGATACAAAGACCATTTAGACTTATTTGATATCTATAGTCAAGGCTATGGTTTTTCCAGTGGTCATGTATGCATGTGAGAGTTGTACTGTGAAGAAACCTGAGCACCGAAGTATTGATGCTTTTGAACTGTGGTGTTGGAGAAGACTCTTGAGAGTCCCTTGGAATGCAAGGAGATTCAACAAGTCCATCCTAAAGGAGATCAGCCCTGGGTGTACTTTAGAAGGAATGATGCTAAAGCTGAAACGCCAATACTTTGGCCACCTCATGCAAAGAGTTGACTCATTGGAAAAGACTCTGATGCTGGGAGGGATTGGGGGCAGGAGGAGAAGGGGACGACAGAGGATGAGATGGCTGGATGGCATTACCAACTCGATGGATGTGAGTTTGAGTGAATTCTGGGAGTTGGTGATGGACAGGGAGGCCTGGCATGCTGCAATTCATGGGGTCGCAAAGAGTTGGACATGGCTGAGTGACTGAACTGAACAGAACTGAATAGGACATTTCACCCCAAAACAACAAATTTCACCTTTTTCTCAAGTGCACATGGAACCTTCTCCAGGATAGATCACATCCTAGGCCATAAATCAAGCCTAGTAAACTAACAAAATGGAAATCATTCCACGCATCTTTTCTGACCACAATTCAGTAAGATTATATCTCAGTTACAGGAGAAAAGCTATTAAAAAGTCCAACATATGGAGGCTGAACAACACGCTGCTGAATAACCAACAAATCACAGAAGAAATAAAAAAAGAAATCAAAATCTGTATAGAAAAGAATGAAAATGAAAACATAACAACCCAAAACCTGTGGGGCAGTGTAAAAGCAATGCTAAGGGGAAGGTTCATAGCAAGCAATACAGGCATACCTCAAGAAACAAGAAAAAAAGTCAAATAAATAATCTAACTCTACACTTAAAGCAACTAGAAAAGGAAGAAATAAAGAACCCCAAGGTTAGTAGAGGGAAAGAAATATTAAAAATTAAGGCATAAATAAATGCAAAAAAAAACAAAAGGGACCATAGCAAAAATCAACAAAGCAAAAAGATGGTTCTTGAGAAGATAAATAAAACTGACAAACCATTAGCCAGACTCATCAAGACACAAAGGCAGAAAAATCAAATCAATAAAATTAGAAATGAAAATGGAGAGATTGCAACAGACAACACAGAAATACAAAGGATCATCAGATCATTTAAGTTCAGTTCAGTCGCTCAGTCGTGTCCGACTCTTTGCGAGCCCATGAATCCCAGCACACCAGGCCTCCCTGTCCATCACCAACTCCCGGAGTTCACTCAAACTCATGTCCATCGAGTCAGTGATGCCATCCAGCCATCTCATCCTCTGTCTTCCCCTTCTCCTCCTGCCCCCAATCCCTCGCATCATCAGAGTCTTTACCAATGAATCAACTATTCACATGAAGTGGCCAAAGTATTGGAGTTTCAGCTTTAGCATCAGTCCTTCCAACGAACACCCAAGACAGCTCTCCTTTAGGATGGACTGGTTGGATCTCCTTGCAGTCCAAGGGACTCTCAAGAGTCCTCTCTAATACCACAGTTCAAAAGCAACAATTCTTCAGTGCTCAGCTTTCTTCACAGTCCAACTCTCATATCCATATATGACCACTGGGAAAAACGTAGCCTTGACTAGGTGGACCTTTGTTGGCAAAGTAATGTCTCTGCTTTTGAATATGCTACCTAGGTTGGTCATAACTTTCCTTCCAAGATGTAAGCGTCTTTTAATTTCATGGCTGCAGTCACCATCTGCAGTGATTTTGGAGCCTAAAAAGATAAAAAGTCTGCCACTTTTCCCACTATTTCCCCATCTATTTCCCATGAAGTGATAGGACCGGATGCCATGATCTTAATTTTCTGAATGTTGAGCTTTAAGCCAACTTTTTCACTCTCCTGCTTGACTTTCATCAAGAGGCTTTTTAGTTCCTCTTCACTTTCTGCCATAAGAGTGGTGTCATCTGCATATCTGAGGTTATTGATATTTCTCTGGGCACTCTTGATTCCAGCTTGTGCTTCTTCCAGCCCAGTGTTTCTCATGATGTACTCGGCATATACGTTAAGTAAGCAGAGTGACAATATACAGCCTTGACATACTACTTTTCTTATTTGGAACCAATCTGTTGTTCCATGTTCATTTCTAACTATTGCTTCCTGACCTGCATATAGGTTTTTCAAGAGGCAGGTCAGGTGGTCTGGTATTCTCATCTCTTTCAGAATTTTCCACAGTTTATTGTGATCCACAAAGGATATTAAAAGACTACTATTAGCAAATATATGCCAATAAAATGGACAACTTGGAAGAAATGGACAAATTCTTAGAAAAATACAACTTTCCAAAACTGAACCAGGAAAAAATATAAAATATTAACAAGCACAGAAAATATGACAAGCACAGAAATTGAAACTGTAGTCAGAAATCTACCAGCAAACAAAAGCCCAAAGCCCAGGACCAGATGGATTCACAGCTGAATTCTACCAAAATTAGAATTTTGGTAGAATTTTGGTTAGAGAATTAGAATTTTGGTAGAATTTTGGTTAAGAGAAGAGCTAACACCTATCTTACTCAAACTATTCCAGAAAATTGCAGAGGAAGGTAAACTTCCAAACTCATTCTATGAGGCCACCATCACCCTAATACCAAAATGAGACAAAGATGTCACAAAAAAAGAAAACTACAGGCCAATATCATTGATGAACATAGATGCAAAATCTTTAACAAAATTCTAGCAAACAGAATCCAACAACATAATAAAAAGAACATACAACATGACCAAGTGGGTTTTATCCCAGGGTTGAAGGGATTCTTCAATATCCACAAATCAGTCAATGTATTACACCACATTAACAATTTGAAAAATAAAAGCCATATGATTATCTCAATAGATGCAGAGAAAGCCTTTGACAAAATTCAACATCCATTTATGATAAAAAAAAAACCCTCCAGAAACAAGAATATAAGGAACACACCTCAACATAATAAAAGCTATATATGACAAACCCACAGCTAACATTATCCTCAATGGTGAAAAATTGAAAGCATTTCTCCTAAGGTCAGGAACAAGATAAGGGTGCCCATTCTCACCACTACTATTCAACATAGTTTTGTAAGTTTTGGCCATAGCAATTAGAACAGAAAAAGGAATCCATATTAGAAAAGAAGTAAAACACTCCCTGTTTGGAGATGACATGATCTTCTATAAAGAAAACCCTAAAGCCACCACAAGAGAACCTCTAAAGCTAATCAATGAATATAGTAAAGTTGCAGGATATAAAATCAACACACAGAAATCCCTTGTATTCCTACACACTAACAATGAGAAAATAGAAAGAGAAATTAAGGAACAAATTACATTCACCATTGCAACGAAAAGAATAAAATACTTAGGAATATATCTACCTAAAGAAACTAAAGACCTATATATAGAAAACTATAAAACACTGGTGAAAGAAATCAAGGAGGACACAAATAGATGGATAAATATACCATGTTCATGGATCAGAGGAATCAATATAGTGAAAATATGTATACTACCCAAAGCATTCTATAGATTCAATGCAATCCCTTTCAAGCTAACAACAGAGCTAGAACAAATAATTTCACACTTTATATGGAAATACAAAAACCTCGAATAGCCAAAGCAATCTTGAGAAAGAAGAATGGACCTGGAAGAATCAACCTGAGTGACTTCAGACTTTACTACAAAGCCACGGTCATCAAGACAGTATGGTACTGGCACAAAGACAGAAATATAGATCAACGGAACAATATAGAAAGCCCAGAGATAAATCCATGCACCTATGAACACCTTATCTTTGACAAAGGAGGCAAGAATATACAATGGAGAAAAGACAATCTCTTTAACAAGTGGTGCTGGGAAAACTGGTCAACCGCTTGTAAAAGAATGAAACTAGAGCACTTTATAACACCATACACAAAAATAAACTCAAAACGGATTAAAGATCTAAACATAAGACCAGAAACTATAAAACTCCTAGAAGAGAACATAGGCAAAACACTCTCTGACATACATCACAGCAGGATCTTCTATGGCCCACCTCCCAGAATATTGGAAATAAAATAAAAAATAAACAAATGGGACCTAATTAAACTTAAAAGCTTCTGCACAACAAAGGAAACTATAAGCAAGGTGAAAAGACAGCCTTCAGAATGGGAGAAAATAATAGCAAATGACACAACTGACAAATAATTAATCTCTAAAATATACAAGCAACTCTTGTAGCACAATTCCAGAAAAATAAACGACCCAATCAAAAAATGGGCCAAATAATTAAACAGACATTTCTCCAAAGAAGACATACAGATGGCTAACAAAAACATGAAAAGATGCTCAACATCACTCATTATCAGAGAAATGCAAATCAAAACCACAATGAGGTACCATTTCACGCCAGTCAGAATGGCTGCGATCCAAAAGTCTACAAGCAATAAATGCTGGAGAGGGTGTGGAGAAAAGGG
>NW_011494380.1:527-910 GCF_000754665.1 Bison bison bison | reverse complement strand
AAAACCCCTCAACATTCAGAAAACTAAGATCATGGCATCCAGTCCCATCACTTAATGGCAAATAGATGGTGAAACAGTGGAAATAGTGGCAGACTTTATTTTGGGGGGCTCTAAAATCACTGTAGATGGTGACTGCAGCCATGATAATAAAAGAAGCTTCCTCTTTTGAGGAAAAGTTATCACCAACCTAGACAACATATTGAAGAGCAGAGACATTAGTTTACCAACAGAAATTTGACTAATCAAAGCTTTGATTTTTCCAGTAGTCATGTGTGGATGTGAGAGTTGGATTTTAGAGAAAGCTGAGCACTGATGAATTGATGCTTTTGAACTGTGGTGTTGAGAAGACTCTTGAGAGTCCCTTGGACTGCAAGGAGATCAAC
>NW_011494380.1:0-427 GCF_000754665.1 Bison bison bison | reverse complement strand
ACAGAGAATGAAATGGTTGGATGGCATCACTGACTCAAGGGACATGAGTTTGAGTAAGCTTCCAGAGTTGGTGATGGTCAGAGAAGCCTGACATGCTGCAATCCATGGGGTTACAAAGAATCAGACACCGCTGAGCGACTGAACTGAACTGAATAAGTTTTTTATAATTCCTGGTATTTGGTTAGAAAGAAGAGCCAAAATTTGGATAATCCTATAAAATCTACCTTTACCTTTAAAGTAATAAGATTAGTCATTAACTCAAAATAAATCCTGCATACAATAGCATTCCCACTTAAAATAATTTTCAAAATATTTATCATTTTCCATATGTCTTTCCTTTAAGCTGAAGTTTAATAGATGGGGAACACGTGTGCAGCCATGGTGGATTCATGTTGATGTGTGGAGAAGCCAATACAATATTCTAAAG
>NW_011494379.1:4866-5181 GCF_000754665.1 Bison bison bison | reverse complement strand
AAAAAATCCATGTGTATGTGGTCTACAGAGGACACAGTTTAGATTCTAAGATACACAAATTACCATGTATGTGTGTGTGTGTTCAGTCGCTCAGTCGTGTTTAACTCTCTGGGGCCCCATGGACTGTAAACTGCCAGGAACCCTCTTCATGGAATTTTCTAGGCAAGAATACTGGAGCGGGTTGCTATTTCCTTCTCCAGGGGATCTTCCAGAGCAAGAGATTGAACCTGAGTCTCCTGCATTGGCAGATGTGTTCTTTACCACTAGCGCCACCTGGGAAGCCTTATATGACCCAGCAATTCTACTCCTAGCCAG
>NW_011494379.1:0-688 GCF_000754665.1 Bison bison bison | reverse complement strand
ATTCTTCATAACAAATATTTAGTGTAAAATTGTAATTTCCATTTTAGAAATGGGGAAACAGATCCAAAGGATGTAAATACCTTTCTCACCTTCACTCAGTATGTGTCAGAGCCAGTACTGATACTCTGAGTTATGTCACGTGCTGTGCTTAGTCGCTCAGTCGTGTCTGACTCTTTGTGACCCCAGGGACTGTAGTCCGTCAGGCACTTCTATCCATGGGGATTCTTCAGGCAAGAATACTGGAGTGGGTTGCCGTGGCCTCCTCCAGGAGATCTTCCCAACACAGGGATCAAACCCAGGTCTCCAGCAGTGCAGGCGGATTCTTTACCATGTGAGCCACCAGGGAAGCCCAGTTATGTCAGGTCATAGCCAATACGGAGACAGAGCAGATAAGACTCAAGTCATTTTGTCTCACGAAGTTCCCCTCATTCCTTTCCCTTTTCTTCTAGCTAGGATCTAATCTTGTCAGACAGCTCCATGACCTAGGGGCTTTTTCACATACTTTTTGGTAAGATGGGATACTCTTATTTAAGTCTCATGGTAGATTTCAATCTCCCATTTTCAAACCTTTTGGACCCGGATTTTCATACCTCTGTAAGGGCACAACAGCTGCTATTTATAATCCCCTGTTATTCGCTAAGCAGAGTGAAGTCTGAATAGGTCCTTTGTTGCAGAAATATATTTTTTT
>NW_011494378.1:8990-9322 GCF_000754665.1 Bison bison bison | reverse complement strand
TGCAGTAACTAAGGACTTGATAGTGGGCAACCTGGTTACATCAAGAGTTCCCACAGGTTTCATGTTTATGGATCGATTCAAGGGCTTATGACTTGATGCCTGCAGCATTATTTGTTTACTGATATGGCTGGCAAATTTCTTGGTTCACAGTGTGCTCTATTCTTTACAACCCCAGACAAAGTTACTGTCTCTAGAAAGTATCTTACACTCTCAAAGAAGTTGACTGTGGGCTTCTACCTGAACAGGACATCAGTTCAATTCAATTCAATTCAGTCACTCAGTCATGTCCAACTCTTTGCAACCCCATGAATCACAGCACGCCAGGCCTCCCT
>NW_011494378.1:4529-5432 GCF_000754665.1 Bison bison bison | reverse complement strand
AGTGATCCACACAATCCAAGGCTTTGGCATAGTCAATAAGGCAGAAATAGGTGTTTCTTTTTCTTTTTTTTAATTTTCTGGAACCTTCTTGCTTTTTCAATGATGCAAGATTGTTGGCATTTGGATCTCTGTTTCCTCTGTATTTTCTAAAACCAGTTTGAACATCTGGAAGTTCATGGTTCATGTATTAATGAAACCTGGCTTGGAGAACTTTGAGCATTACTTTACTAGAATGTGAAATGAATATAATTGTGTTTACCACAATTTGAGCATTATTGGGCACTGTGTTTCTTTGGGGTTGGAATGAAAACTGATCTTTTTCAGTCCCATGGCCACTGCTCTGTTTTCCAATTTGCTGGCATATTGAGTTCAGCACTTTCACAGCATCATCTTTCAGGATGTGTAACAGCTCAACTAGAATTCCATAACCTCCACTAGCTTTATTTGGAGTGATTCTTTCTATGGCCCATTTGACTTCACAGTCCAGGATGTCTGGCTCTAGGTGAGCGATCACTCCATTGTGAATATCTGGGTCTTGAAGATCTCTTTTGTACAGTTCTACTCTGTATTCCTGCCACTTTTCTTAATATCTTCTGAGTCTTTTAGGTCCATAAAATTTCTGTCCTTTATAGAGCCCATCTTTGCATGAAATGTTCCTTCAGTATTGCTAATTTTCTTGAGGGGATCTCTAGTCTTTCCCATTCATTTGCTTTCCTCTATTTCTTTGCATTGATAGCTGAGGAAGGCTTTCTTATCTCTCCTTGCTAATCTTGGGAACACTGCATTCAGATGTTTATATCACTTCTTTTCTCCTTTCTTTTTCACTTTTCTTCTTTTCACAGCTATTTTTAAGGCCTCCTCAGACATCCATTTTGCTGTTTTGCATTTCTTTTCCATGAGGAT
>NW_011494378.1:0-540 GCF_000754665.1 Bison bison bison | reverse complement strand
TATTCCTTACATTGTAATGTTGGTAATATATTCAATTATAAGGTTAGTCTCTTTGACAGTCTAAGTTGCTGTATTAAAAAAATCCATTATTCCATCTTCTAGTATATACTACCTTAATATGTGAAGTTTTATTTTTTAATTGTTGTTCCTATTGAATTTACTAAATAGATGTTTGAGTGATTTTAAGAAGTAGTTCTATTTTATTACATATACACAATGGAGTATTACTCAGCCATTAAAAAGAAAACATTTGACTCAGTTCTAAAGAGGTGGATGAAACTGGAACCTATTATACAGAGTGAAGTAAACCAGAAAGAAAAACACCAATACAGTATACTAACGCATATATATGGAATTTAGAAAGATGGCAACAATAACCCTGTGCACGAGACAGCAAAAGAGACACTAATGTATAGATCAGTCTTGTGGACTCTGTGGGAGAGAGAGAGGGTGGGAGATTTGGGAGAATGGCATTGAAACATGTATAATATCATGTATGAGACGAGTCGCCAGTCCAGGTTGGATGCACGATGCTGGATG
>NW_011494377.1:4878-5333 GCF_000754665.1 Bison bison bison | reverse complement strand
AGGATGGAAAGCTCAGAGATGAACTCACATACCTGTGGTCACCTAACCTATGACAAAGGCAGCAAGAATATACAATGGAGAAAAGGCAGTCTCTTCAGTAAGTGGTGTAGGAAAACTGGACAGTGATGTGTAAAAAAAGAAAATTAGAACACTCCCTGATACCATATACAAAATTAAACTCAAAGTAGATTGAAAATCTAAATGGAAGGCCAGATACTATAACATTCTTAGAGGACAACACAGGGAAAACACTCTACCTAAATAACTACTAAGTGTTTGATTGATCTTTTCATTTCAGAGAAGTATGGCATATATATTTTTTAATCTTTGTTGTTGTTGTTGTTGTTACACAAATCTGAGAGATTTATTGTTCATGTTGGTTTGAATTGGTGTGTTTGTCATTTAGTGTCACCCTTCCAGGGAAGCTCTGAAATCTGTAATATGCAGATGAGCCT
>NW_011494377.1:0-480 GCF_000754665.1 Bison bison bison | reverse complement strand
TGCTTTTTTTCATTTCTTTTCCATGGGGATGGTCTTGATCCCTGTCTCCTGTACAGTGTCACAAACCTCCGTCCATACTTCATCAGGCACTCTATCAGATCTAGTCCCTTAAATCTATTTCTCACTTCCACTGTATACTCATAAGGAATTTTATTTAGGTCATACTTGAATGGTCTAGTGGTTTTCCCTACTTTCTTCAATTTAAGTCTGAATTTGCCATTAAGGAGTTCATGATCTGAGCCACAGTCAGCTCCTGATCTTTTTTTTTTTTTTTTCTGACTGTATAGAACTTCTCCCTCTTTGACTGCAAAGAATATAATCAATCTGATTTCAGTGTTGACCATCTGTTGATATCCATGGGTAGAGTCTTCTCTTGTGTTGTTGGAAGAAGGTGTTTGCTATGACCAGTGTATTCTCTTGGCAAAACTCTATTAGCCTTTGCCCTGCTTCATTCTATATTCCAAGGCCAAATTTGCCTGT
>NW_011494376.1:25627-25901 GCF_000754665.1 Bison bison bison | reverse complement strand
CAACAAAAGCAGAAGATATTAAGAAGAGGTGGCAAGAAGACACAGAAGAACTATACAAAAAAGATCTTCATGGCCCAGGTAATCACAGCAGTGTGATCACTCACTTAGAGCCAGACATCCTGGAATGTGAAGTCAAGTGGCCCTTAGGAAGCATCACGATGAACAAAGCTAGTGGAGGTGATGGAATTCTAGTTGAGCTATTTCAAATCCTAAAGATGATGCTGTGAAAGTGCTGCACTCAATATGCCAGCAAATTTGGAAAACTCAACAGTCG
>NW_011494376.1:24169-24712 GCF_000754665.1 Bison bison bison | reverse complement strand
ATTTACAATGTTAGTTTCTGGTATATAGCAAATGATTTAGTTATATATACATATTTTTTGTATTCTTTTGAATTTTATAGTTCCCGATGCTATATAGTAGGACCTTGTTGTTAATCCATTATGTATATAATAGTTTGTACCTGCCAATCCCAAGTTCCCAATCCCTCCCTCCCTCACCCCTTTCCCCCATGGCAACAACTGTGAGTCTACTTCTGTTTCATAAATTCATTTGTGTAATATTATAGATTCCACATGTAACTAATATCATTGTCTTTCTCTTTTTGATTTACTTCACTTAGTATGATAATCTCCAAGTCTATCCATGTTCCTGCAAATGGCATTTTTTCATTCTTTTTTACAGCTGAGTAGTATTCCATTATGTATATGTACTGTATCTTCTTTATCCACTCATCTATTGATGGACATTTAGGTTGTTTCTATGTCTTGCCTATTGTAAATAGTGCTACTATGAACATAGAGGTCCACATATCTTTTTGAATTAGTTTTATCTGGATATATCGCCAGGAGTAGAATTGTTGGGTC
>NW_011494376.1:20842-21234 GCF_000754665.1 Bison bison bison | reverse complement strand
AGGCTGGAGTAAGGGTCATTTCCACATTCCGTGGTGTTTGGGAGAAATTGGAACTGTGCATATGAGTGTGAAAAAGAGTTCTCTTTGGGAAGCCACTTTAAAACAGAAAGTACAGGTTTCTCTTCCATTGCATAGCCTGGGGGTGGGAGTTGGGAGGCTTGAAGTAATAGTAATCTCATCCACTTTCTTTTTTTAAATTAATTTTTATTGGAGTATAGTTTCTTCATAATGTTGTGCTAGTTTCTACTGTACAGTGAAGTGAATCAGCCATTTGTATACATATATCCCCTCTTTTTTGATTTTCCTTCCCATTTGAGTCACCACAGAGCATTGAGTAGAGTTCCCTGAGCTATACAGTATGTTCTCATTAGTTATCTAATTTATACATAGCA
>NW_011494376.1:20102-20742 GCF_000754665.1 Bison bison bison | reverse complement strand
TACATATGTCAAACCTAATTTCCCAGTTCATCCCACACTCCCCTCCCCCTCTTGGTATCCATATATTTGCTCTCTACATCTGTGCCTCCATTTCTGTTTTGTAAATAAGATCATCTATACCATTTTTCTTTATCCACTTTCAAGTTCATCCTATATTCTCGGCCCTTTACATCGGTTACCTTGTTTAATACAACAACCCTATGAGGAAGGATATTGCAAGTGAGTAAACTGAGACTCCAAGATCATATATAACTTGGCCAGAGTTACAGAATTAGGATACAGATGGTTTGGGATTAGAAACCAGTCGTACCCAACTCTGAAGCCTGCACTTACTTCACCGCCTCATCAGGCTGTGGGGGATATTGGTTATGTTCCTCCCGGTACTTGGTTTCAGTAGCTGTGTTTTCATTTGGATTTCCCCCAGAAGCAATCCTGAGACAAAGATTTGGAAACAGGTAGTTTCTTCTGAGGGTGATGCTAGGAACCACTGGTAGGGAAATGCAGAAGGGAGACAAAGAAGAGAAGGCAGCCAATAAATAGTCCATTATTGAGCAAGTTGCCACTAGAAGCAACTAGAGTTCAGTCCTGAAGAAGACTTAGGAAAATGAGTTATCCTGTCTAGAGAACAAGGTGTATATCA
>NW_011494376.1:17795-20002 GCF_000754665.1 Bison bison bison | reverse complement strand
ATTGCTGAGCCGGGTATGGGGCATGAATCTATGGCAAGCAAAGCTGGTTCTGGTGGCCAGAGAGTGCCTTCAAGTCTAAGAAATGAAGGTGCTAGAAGTCAAGGTCACGCTGGCATGCACTGAAGTGAGAAAGGAGAGGGCAAGTGAGGTATAGACACTTGGAGTCCTCTCTGGTGCCCAGGGTGCTGGCTAACTTGATGTTCAGCACTGAGCCTTAAAGATGCTGATCTCCTGGCTCTGCAAGGACTTAAGTATCCCCCTCTACAAGCCTATATGAGAGTGGCAGGGAATTCAGACACCATCTTGTTCAGGTTGAGAGCCAGTGTGTTGTGCAAAGAGGAACAATGTTGTTATTTTTCTTACCAGAGGGCTTGTGATTATCAAGAACCCCAGTGATGTGTTCACCATTTACATGTGTGTGCTTGGTCACTTTAGTCATGTCCGACTTTCTGCAAGCCTATGGACTGTAGCCCATTAAGCTCCTCTGTCCATGGGATTCTCCAGGCAAGAATACTGGAGTGGGTTGCCATGCCCTGCTCCAGGGGATCCTCCCAGCCCAGGGATTGAACCCACATTTCTTAAGTCTCCTGCATTGGCAGACAGACTCTTTACCACTAGCACCGCCTGAGAAGCCTGTTCACCATCTACAGAGAGATACAAAAGCAAAATATATGACAGGTCCTGGAGAGGATGGGATTATGACAGGATCCACTGATGCTTCTAGATGCTATGTTCCAGTCCTTTGTGTGTGTGTGTGTTTGTGTGTGTGTGTTTTTCTGGATATTGCCTAACACTCTGCAAGGCTCTCCCAGGTCTCCTAGCAATTAGCAGGTGTCATTAAAATCTTCTCTACAATTATACTCTCCAATCTAAATTTCAGCTTCAAGTTTTGCCTGCTCTTTTCTTCACTGAACACGTGAGTTAGTTCAGAGGTCTGTGAAATTGACAAACCCCACAGAGGATTTGATATTCCAAATCACACTGAATATATTACTGAGGGGATAAAACTTGAAAATGAATTCCTGAAAGGTAGTGCTCCTTTACACTGAAACTCAAGCTTAGAGGTAGATAAACTGTTACTGTTAAATAGTTTGGTCAACACTTCTATTTTAGTAACAGAACATTTGCCCTGAAAATGAGCTGAAGAAATGATGCAGATTCATGTTGATGTATGGCAAAACCAATACAATATTGTAAAGTAATTAGCCTCCAATTAAAATAAATAAATTTAAATTAAAAAAAAGAGAAATGATGGGACTCAATGACAGGATGAAAGGGCCTGCCTGAAGCCATCAGAGCCATCTTTGGGGCAAAGACATAAGGATACTTTCAGAGAAAACAAATTTTCTACATTTCTTGGACTGTTTAAAAAAATCTGAGGATTCTAATATTTGAATATGCAAATTAAATTAGCATTCTTTATGGAAAAATTGTATGACTTATCAGAAATGGGAACCTGTACTTGGTTTCTCAAATTAAGGTGAGGTGTGTCATTTAAAGATCTGATTTCCTTCCTTAAAAAAAACAATCCAAATTTTTTTTTTAAATGCAAATTCTTAAGCATATAGGGCATACTCATTGAGTCAAACACTCTCTGGGGGACTAAGTTTTATAGTTATAAATGAGTCATCTTGGTTATTAAATTCTTTCAGAACATTTAGGAAAAATTTTTTAAATCATTTCCTCAGAGAACAAAGTCAATTCTTTGTCTGAAAATGGCAAAAAGCTCACATAAGCAGGAAGTAGTTGAGGCCTTAGGAGAGCTCTGATTCCTGAAAATGATGTTTCTTTTTATAACAGAGATCATATTTTGTGTATTGTCCAACTGAACAATATATGGTCAAACTTACAATGCCAATCATGATCAACTGACATCTTGATGGCTACACATAGTGTGCCAGTTGGAACAGTGAACTGTTATAGACTGAAAGTATCTTTTGAAATCTAATCCCCAAAATGATAGATCTATAGGTGGAGCATTTGGAAGGTGATTAGGTCATGAGGGTGAAGCCCTCATGAATGGGATTAGTGCCCTTATAAAAGAGACCCCCAGGGAGCTTCCTGGACCAGTCCACCACGTTGAGGACACAGTGAGAAGATGGCTGCCTATAAATCAGGAAGTGGGTACTTCAGTTCAGTTCATTTCAGTTCAGTTCAGTCACTCAGTCGTGTCTGACTCTTTGCGACCCCATGAATCGCAGCACGCC
>NW_011494376.1:16385-17695 GCF_000754665.1 Bison bison bison | reverse complement strand
AAGAATACTGGAGTGGGTTGCCATTTCCTACTCCAGGGGATCTTCCTGACCCAGGGATTGAACCCACATCTCCTGTGTCTTCTACCTTGGCAAGTGGATTCTTTACCACTGAGCCACCTGGGAAGCCCAAATGAAATAGATAGATAAATAGATAATAGAGACATATATATGTATAAAAGGATCGCGTTGCTGTACAACTGAAACTAACACAACATTGTAAATCAACTATACTTCAATTTTTAAAAAGATGCTTCTTAGATATACAATTTGGGATATAAACCTGGAGATCAGGAAGTGGTCTAGGCTGGATATATAATTTTGGGAGACACCAGTTTGTGGTGGCATTAAAATCAAGAGAACTATAGTCAACTAAAAGTGTATTAATGCATCTATCTGACCAGCAGACTGATTCTAAATCCTCTCTGATAGTTTTTACAAGGTGATTGTCTAAGTAAGTATTAAGTAAAGGACTTGGGCAAACATCACGAGCATTATGTGGTTCAGGCTAGAACTCGCAGACAGAGGATGAGCCATTGAAAGAACACAGTGCCTCTGTCTTCTGCCATCTCATGAAGTGGTGTATTTGGGCTAGAAACTGCTAAATACATCACAGGTTGTGCTCCTGGGAAGGGACCCACCCTCCTGCTGCTCTCCCAAGGAGCATCTAACCAAGCATGTGATTCTGATACACTTATGATCATAATAAGGGCCTTCCTAAGAGAGACAACACCCTGCAATTGGATGCCAGCTGACTAGGGAACTCGCATACCATTGTGTCATTACCGTGGGGGATGGGGGAGCCAGTGTCCCAGTTAGCTCTGGGAATTTCTAGCAGACAATTGTCCTATTTGACTCTCCTCACCAACATATACTTGATCTCTGCCAAAGACTAGGAACTACCTAATTCCATATTTAATCAGAATTACTATTGAACTATTTCTTATACTTAAGAAGTACAGTTAACCTTTGAATAATACAGAGGTTAGGGCACTGACTCTCCACACAGTTGAAAATCTGAGTGTAACTTCTAGTTGGCCCTCCATGTCCACAGGTCAACATGAATTCCTTCCTTTTAAATGCTGAATAGTATTTGATTGTATGTATACACACTACACTTTATTCATCTATTCATCCATCTGTGAACATTTGGGTTGCTTCCACCTTATGGCTATTGTGAGTAATGGTGCTCCGAACATGGATGTACAAATATCTGTTCAAGATCTTGCTTTCAGTTCTTTGGGGAATATACCCAGAAGTGGGATTGCTGGATCATATGGTAATTCTATTTCTATTTTTAATTTTTTTAAGAG
>NW_011494376.1:15821-16285 GCF_000754665.1 Bison bison bison | reverse complement strand
ATCTAGGTTGGTCATAACTTTCCTTCCAAGGAGTAAGCGCCTTTTAATTTCATGGCTGCAATCACCATCTGCAGTGATTTTGGAGCCCCCCAAAATACAGTTTGACACTGTTTCCACTGTTTTCCCATCTATTTCCCATGAACCGATGGGACCAGATGCCATGATCTTAGTTTTCTGAATGTTGAGCTTTAAGCCAACTTTTTCACTCTCCTCTGTCACTTTCATCAAGAGGGTTTTGAGTTCCTCTTCACTTTCTGCCATAAGGGTGATGTCGTCTGCATATCTGAGGTTATTGATATTTCTTCCAGCAATCTTGATTCCAGCTTGTGCTTCTTCCAGCCCAGCGTTTCTTATGATGTACTCTGCATATAAGTTCAATAAGCAGGGTGACAATATACAGCCTTGACGTACTCCTTTTCCTATTTGGAACCAGTCTGTTGTTCCATGTCCAGTTCTAACTGTTG
>NW_011494376.1:13366-15721 GCF_000754665.1 Bison bison bison | reverse complement strand
TGATCTCTGGTTCCTCTGCCTTTTCTAAAACCAGCTTGAACATCTGGAAGTTAAGAGACCAAAATACAGTGGGTCCTTACCAGATACTAAATTTGCTGGCACCTTGATCTTGGACTTCCCAGCATCCAGAACTGTGAAAAAATAAGTTTCTCTTGTTTTTAAGCTGCCTATTCTATGGTATTCTGTTATACTCTCCCAAAAAAGACAGATTTATTTATGCAATTGATCCTGTTGTGATAAACAGTTTGGTTATGTTTGATTTTCCTGTGTGATAAATAATATCTACCATAATTAAGGACTTACTATGTTCTAGGCATAGTTCTAAACATTAGTATATAGTAGCTGATTTATTTCTCACAGCAAAATTTATGAAGTAAATTTTATTATTATAACCATTATTGATGAGAAAACTAAGTTGAGAGAGGGAAGTAACTTGCCCAAGATCCTCCAGTAGTGAACAGCTACAGTATCTGTATTGGTTACCAAACTCAACACCTATTCCCAATACTTTCTCCCTTGTCCACCTCCATCCTTAGACTAGTAACACCGAATTCTGCTATCTCAGGCTTCTTTGCAGTTAGGAGAGACCAATGAAATGTAAGTAGAAGTTTTCTAATTGCTTCTAGCAAAGACTTTGCGTGTCTTACCATCTTGCATATGTAAGAAATGATTTAAGCAGATGGTAAAGAATCTACCTACAATGCAGGAGACTTGGGTTAGATCCCTGGGTTGGGAAGATCCCCTGAAGGAGGGTGTGGCAACCCACTCCAGTATTCTTGCCTGGAGAATTCCCACGGACGGAGGAGCTTGGCAGACTACAATCCAGGAAGTCACAAAGAGTCAGACACAACTGAGTGACTAAGCACACACAGCCATCTCACCATCTTGCAAGCATAAATGAAAGGCCAAGAGAATTGTGGAGATGCCGGATCTGACACTGCGGAGCCTGCAAACCAAGGCCAAGATGTGCCTGTTTTTAGATTTCGTATAATGGGAGAAAAATGAACTATGTCTTTAAGCCATTGCTGGTCTTCTTTTCTGTAACTTGTAGCCTAAAGCACAGCTAGCTGATACAGTACTGGGGCAGGGATATGGGCCAGGTAGTTTGGGTCCAGAGACCATGTTCTTTTTTATTTTTTGGCATTTTATTAAAAATGGAAAACAGTTATTTTAGTTATAAGTACCCTGGTGCTTCCTCCCCTCCCCCACCTCAGGCAGACTCCTGTAACTGTCAGGGAAAGGCAAGGCCCCTGGATGGGTGGGGGACTACAACAGGGGCTGCTATGGTTACAAGAGGGTGAGCTGGTGATGTGAGCTAAGGTGCCTGTCACATCATGCTCTCCACCACCACCACTTTGCTGCTTTCAGACATTGGGGTCAGGGTGGTCAGGCCCCTGACATCCAGGTCTGGAAGTCTACTCCAAGTGGTGAAGGCCCCAGACAGTCTGTGTCAGGTGCTGCCAGCCCTCAGCCATGGTCCCCTTAGCCCTGAGAAGGCAGCCCAGGAGGTGGAGGGGCACACACAGCATGGAGGAGAGCATGAAGCCCCAGCCTGTGGCTTCACCCCACCATGGGTACACATAGGTGTTGTTGTAGACCAGCGCAGAGCCCATATTATCAATCTCTGTACTATTGTGCACATTTGTGTATCAATCAGCTGGGACAAACATCCTTGTATGTACATAGCACTTCTGCTGCTCTATGAAGGAAGAAAAGTTGACAGAGTTACCTCTCTGACTTTGTTTATGTCCAAAATCCAGCAGCTGAAGGATGGAGGGGCTGGGGCTCAGCAAAAGCATGCATGAGAATGATTGAAGTAGTTTCATTTATGGAAAAATCAAAAATGAACTTTTTGGCCAACCCAACACATCATTCCCTTGGGTCAGCTATCCCGTGTGTGTGTGTGTGTGTGTGTGCATGTGTGCTTAGTCATGCCCAACTCTTTGCAACCCCCATGGACTGTAACCCGCCAGTCTCTTCTGTCCATGGGGATTCTCCAGGCAAGAATACTGGAGTGGGTTGCCATTTCCTTCTCCAGGGACTCTTCCTGAACCAGGGATCAAGCCCACATCTGGGACACAGAAAATACTGACCCGACCTGAGGTGTATTTAGAGAATTGTGATGTTTCCATTGATGTGTGGTGTTTAGTTCTGACAACGCCAGTTGAGAAATATCGTGATGACAATATGGTGAGTGAAAGAAACCCGACACAAAAGAATGTGCCTTGGAGCGGATCCTCTGAGAAGTAGATGCTCAGGCCACAGTAAATGTTTGTGGACTTTACTAGGGGAAATGACTATGACAGAAATAGGAAGAGAGGCTGGCAAGGCTGGGGGGTCTATCAGTGAGCTGTG
>NW_011494376.1:11958-12320 GCF_000754665.1 Bison bison bison | reverse complement strand
GTCACATGCCTCAACCTTGGCAAGCTAGTTTTACTAAGCTCCTGGCAATTCCTTGAACATGCCATTCATGTTTCCATTTTTTGGCACTGATGGGGTTCAGGGCAGGCCACCCCCAAATATGCCACTTTGGCATATTCATTATTTTGAACTAAAATTAATTAAGAAATAGGAACCCACAGCAGAGGAGCCTGGTGGGTCTCACAGAGTTGGACATGACTGAAGCCACTAGCACACACAGTGAAAGAAAGACACTCTGAGCCTCCTTTGTTCCTCTGAAATCAGGAAATAAATCTCTCACATAAAACGTATCCTCCCTGTACCAGGAGGAGAGAGGGCATCCTTGTCACCAGAGATAGGGAATT
>NW_011494376.1:11366-11762 GCF_000754665.1 Bison bison bison | reverse complement strand
ATGAATTCCTGCTTATCTTTTAAGACTAAATTCATGTATCTCAAACTTTTTCTGACTTTCTTGAACCGTATCCCTTCTACTTACTCCATGCCCTGAATACTTGATATTTTCTAGATACTTGTATTTTTTAAACCTGTTAGATTTTCCTATTAGATTTTTAATTCTTTGAAAATAGTAACCTTGATTTCTTCATTATTTGTAAACATAACACCTAGAAGGCAAGTGATATACTTTAAATAAATATTTATTCCAGAAAAACAAGCATGCATACTCAGTCGTGTCTGACTCTTTGTGACCTTATGGACTATAGCTACCAGGCTCTTCTGTCCATGGGATTCTCCAGGCAAGAATACTGGAGTGGGTTGCCATGCCCTCCTCCAAGGGATCTTCCGATCC
>NW_011494376.1:8637-11266 GCF_000754665.1 Bison bison bison | reverse complement strand
TATGAGGAGATACAAGAATTGGTTTCATAAAATCAGCTCCTGAGAATATCTAACTATCTGAAGACCTGTCCTGCTAGTCCCCACCCCCCACCCAGCATAGACTGCTTCATTTCTGCACTGCATCCTGAACTCCTTTCAGGGGATATTGAAGGTCAGCAGCTGCAGTAGCACATGATTAAATCCTTGTAGAGGTAGATGGCAAGTGCCCATGGCAGGTGCCAACTTGTAGTTGACACTATGCCTCTTTGGTGTAAGGATTATCTTGAGCTGGTTATTTTTAAGAAAAAGAAGGCATAGGAGAAAATCTGAAAATCACGTAGTCGTTACCCTCTGAAAAAGACATTTACATTTATAAGGGAGGTCTCCATTTGTCAAGGTATCTCCTTCTCTGTACCAGGAAGAGTGTGTGTGTTTGAGTGTGTGTGTGTGTGCGCTCATTCACTTAGTCAGATGACTAAATCTCTAGGAACTCTTATCAGTGCAGGTGACAAGGACCTAAATCTGCATAACAACTGAATCCTTGTTTATTGTGCTTTTCCTGATAACCTCCCACAGCTTTGTTAAAGATACTAAGGAAGTCTTTATTCAACAGGGACCATTGCAATGGGGATTTTCAGTGAGGGTGAGAGATCCAGCTCCAATCTGAATACAATAGGACAAGTGAAGATTCATAGCCAAAGAGCAGGGTTCGGGTCCAGGGATGTAGAATTACTAAGAGGAAGCATCAAAGGGTAAGAAAGATTCTGGTTAAATTGACTTGACAAGATTCCTGCCTTCAGTAAGGCCAGAGTGATAAGATATTGAAGGTGGAGGATAAGGAATTTGGTGAGGATCAAGAGTGAGGATTTTTGTTAAACCGACCCAGCAGGAGGATTCTTGCGAACACTGGACTGAGTGGGCTAAGGACAGAACCCAAGGCTGGGGCCTAGTTGAGACAAGGACCCAGAAGAGCCTGACACAGGTTTGGTCAAGGAGACAGTCGTCGTCAGAAGTAGGAAAAACTGACACATCAAGGATAGCCATTGTACCCCAAATTGTACAACTTGGTACAATTTTCATATAGCTTCTCATTCTAAAATGAAAGGATAATCCATTGTCTCTCACTTAAATGCATCTCTAAGTACTTTAACTAGAATGAAGATTTGCTTTAAGAAATGTGGTAAATCTGTCTTTATGTGTAATTCAAATCTATGTCTAAGTGACTCATTCCTGGTAAAATGGAGAGCAGCTATTGATTATCCTCCAGACAAGTTTCCTGTGGTTGGCAGCTATCTAAAAAATATCTCCAGCTTCCATTTTTCTCTCTTCTTAGATAATTAGTCTCAGGTTCTAAAGTTTAGTCCTTTCTTTTAAACCTTGGGCCTTTGAATTCTAGTAAAATGTGTTGACACTTTAAATTTTCTTTTCCAGGGAAGTTACACAAAGTCAATTGCTTGTATGAAAATTGTTAAAGGGGTTAATAGTGTTTTTGCCTTTTATGTCCAATTTCTTATCTTATTGAGAGCAACCTGAGTATTTTGTCTACTAACTTTTTTTCCCTCCAAAATATTAACATTCTTATTGATGAGTTTTCAGGATAATCACCTGGAGTATAGGGTTGGGATAAGGATGAAGTGAGTGAGGCACTTAGGCCCTATGTGATTAAATATGGTTTTGACTAGAGGACTGCAGATGAAGACGAGAAACTCTTGGGTTCCATCCTGCTTTGTAGACCATCACTGACCTATTCTTTTGAACTGGGAAGTGTTCACATTAAGCAATGTTGACTCTGGGGGAAAAAAAAAAGAGTTGCTTCTTGAAGAATAGAGGGCTGCAAATATTAAAGGAACATTTTCTCTTGCGAGGACTGTGGCCAACACAAGCTCTCTCCAGTGGAAAATGAATTAGTTCAGAGCATCAGTCTCCTAATTAGAAGAGCTAAAGCAATGGTCCTCAAGAGAGGAAGGCATGGAACAAAAATACCCAGGGAACCACATATTCCTTATTTTCCCCCTGTCTTCACCCCCCCAGAATCTGATCAAAGTGTGCATGTAAGAATGGCCCAGAGGGAGTAGGTGCCAGGTGGTTTTGACAAGTTTCCCAGGCAACACAGAGAGGCAGCTCTCTCTCACCCAGTTGGGAATCAGTGGGCAAAACAGACCCAGTGTTATTTATGAAAGTTTGAAATACATATTATTGACTCTATTATTCAGAAATACTTGGGCACTCACTCAAACATAAACACACAAGGATGGGAATTACAACACTTTGTAATAGCATTGAGAGTAAAAATAAAAATAATAATGACAACAACTTGAAAGTCCATTAGCAGGGGACTGGTTAGATGTATGGTTTAATCATATGATGAAATTCTATGCCTTGGTGAGAAAGGACAAGGCAGTTCCTCATGTGCTAATATAAGTGTCATGTGACACATGAATAAAGGGAAGTAAACGTTTAAGATGTCCTATAGGGGATGGAAAAAGGACAGCGTTGCAAAGCACATGTCGTGTGACTGGGCCACTCTCTGCTAGACAATGTGTATATATTACTCAAGATGATCCTGGGAGATAGCGTATTACAGATGTTGCCCAAGTCATCACAATCTATTTATTGAATACAACTTAAAAGATGGTCTTGAATTAGGAAT
>NW_011494376.1:5385-6230 GCF_000754665.1 Bison bison bison | reverse complement strand
CTTTTCACTGTGATAAATCTTAGACGTGAGAACAACCTCTAAGACATGAGTACGACATATGCTGAGTCCTGTGATCCCTTCTCATGAAACACCGAACTGGGGGTGGACTTGGGAACCCCTTATAAACCCTCTAACACAAAATGTGGATGCTTTTGTGACCTTACTTGAAAATCATTCTTACTTAATACTCTCAGGCTCTCTCTCAGTATATCTTTCTCTTTGACGTGCTACATATATCCAGTCAAAGCATAGCTTGCTTTTTTTTTTTTTTTCCAAAAAGAATTCATTGTTACATACAGACTTCTAGAAAACAAAATATAATTAGAAGTTGAAATTTCCCTCAAATAAACCAGCTGGTTCTATCTAAAAGTATCTGAATGTTGTAATTGCCAATGAAAAATCTGTAGGTATGTACAAACCTCTGGGGACATTCTGTTTTGATGTCAGGACATCTGACTCACTTTTCTAAAAAGTGAGGTTTCCTTTTCTCTCTTTTCTACCTGGTAAATCCTTGTTCAGCCTTCAAGATATAGTTCAAATGTCACCTCCTTAGTTCAACTTCTAAACTCCTCCAGGCTAAGTGGGACCTTCTTTTGTCAGTCTGAGTGAATGACTGAGTGAAGTCACTCAGTCGTGTCCAACTCTTTGCTACCCCATGGACTGTAGCCCACCAGGCTCCTCAGTCCATGGAATTTTCCAGGGGAGTGGGTTGCCATTTCCTTCTCCAGGGTATCTTCCCAACCCAGGGATGGAACCCAGGTCTCCCGCACTGCAGGCAGTTTACACATTGTATTTTGTGCCTTCCATAGACTGATCGGGTTACATTAAGACTGTTTACCTCTCTC
>NW_011494376.1:4989-5285 GCF_000754665.1 Bison bison bison | reverse complement strand
GCAGCATTATTTATGATAACCAAGACATGTAAAATCCCAAATGTCCATTGACAGATGAATAGATAAAGACACACTCACACACACATGATGGATTACTACTCAGCTGTAAAAAAGAACCAAATAACGCCATTTACAACTACATGGATGGGCCTGGAGATGATCATACTAAATGAAGTAAGTCAGAAAGACAAATGTCACATGGTATGGTTTTTATGTGGAATCTAACATATGACACAAATGAACATATCTATGAACAGAAACAGACTCACAGACATAAAGAACAGGCTTATAGTTGC
>NW_011494376.1:4621-4889 GCF_000754665.1 Bison bison bison | reverse complement strand
CCAATTGAATGTTAATTCAGTTCTACTCATAGGCCTGTGCTTTAGATCTCAAGAGAATCCAATGATGAAACAACCCAGGAAGAAAGAAAAAGTACTCATGGGACAAATATTAACTTTAGAACGAGTTAACATGTCGTGCCTGACTGTTTATCCTTGGGAAGTCCTGCTAGCAAGGTTGGTTCTTGGCTGGAGTCTGGGAACTTGGACATCAGGGGAGTTCCCACCATTTCTAGAACTGATAAGGGCAGCTCACTGTGCCTGAATTGTT
>NW_011494376.1:0-657 GCF_000754665.1 Bison bison bison | reverse complement strand
CGTGCTAAGTCACTTCTGTCGTGTTTGACTCCGTGTGACATCATGGAATAGCCCATCAGGCTCTTCTGTCCATGGACTTCTCCAGGCAACAGTAGTGGAGCAGGTTGTCAAGCCCTCCTCCAGGGCATCTTCCTAGATATGTTATTACTTGCTTTAGAACATTTACTTTTTGTGTTTCAGGTTCAGTTCAGACAATAAAGGCCTATTCTACTGTATGCTAAGATGCATTTGAGTCAGATGGAGTTTCTTCTCTTATGCAGCTTTCAGCTCAGTTGGAGAGAGAAACACACATATGGATAAAAGCATGTATGCTGGTGATCCATGGAAGAGACCGTGGGAACAGAGAAGTTCTCCTGGGAGAGAGAGCCTGGGTATGATAAGGACAAGTAGTAACTGACCAGGAGACTAGGGGTAGGAGAAGCAGAGACCTAGAGATAAGAGAACCCTCTTACACTGTTGGTGGGAATGTAAATTGGTGCAGCCATTATGGAAAACAGTATGGGGGTTCTTCAGAAAACTAAAAGTAGAACTACCATATGATCCAGCAATTCCACTCCTGGGCATATACCCAGACAAAATAATAATTCAAAAGACACATATACCCCAGTGTTCATAGCAGCACTATTTACAATAGCTAAGACATGGAAATAACCTAAA
>NW_011494375.1:15338-16352 GCF_000754665.1 Bison bison bison | reverse complement strand
GAGGAACTCCCCCAGGTCAGTAGGTGCCCAATATGTTACTGGAGAAGAATGGAGAAATAACTCCAGAAAGAAGGAAGAGGCAGAGCTAAAGCAAAAACAACGCCCAGTTGTGGATATGACTGGTGATGGAAATAAACTCCAATGCTATAAAGAACAATATTGCATAGGAACCTGGAATATTAAGTCCATGAATCAAGGTGATGGCAAGAGTGAATATTCACATTTCAGGAATTAGTGAACTATAATGGACTAGAAAGGGTGAATTTAATTCAGATGAACATTATATCTACTACTGTGGGCAAGAAACTCTTAGGAGAAAGGGAGTAGCCATCAGAGTCCACAAAAGAGTTCGAAATGCAGCACTTGGATGCAATCTCAAAAACAACAGAATGATTTCTGTTCATTTACAAGGCAAACCATTCAACATCACAGTAATCCAAGTGTATGCTCCAACCAGTAATGCTGAAGAAGCTGAAGTTGAACAGTTCTATGAAGACCTACAAGACCTTCGAGAACTAATACCTCAAAAAGTTGTCCTTTTCATCATAGGGAACTAGAATGCAAAAGTAGGAAGTCAAGAAACATTTGGAATAACAGGCAAATTTGGCATTGGAGTACAGAATGAAGAAGGGAAAAGGCTAATAGAGTTCTCCTAAGAGAACGCACTAGTCATAGCAAACACCCTCTTCCAAAACACAAGAGATGACTCCATATGGACATCACCAGATGGTCAATACCGAAATCAGATTGATTATATTCTTTGTAGTCAAAGATGGAGAAGCTCTATACAGTCAGCAAAAACAAGATCAGGAGCTGACAGTGGCTCAGATCATGAACTACTTATTGCCAAATTTAGACTTAAATTGAAGAAAGTAGGGAAAACCTAGACCATTCAGGTATGATCTAAATCAAATCCTTTATGATTGTACAGTGGAAGTGAGAAATAGATTTAAGGGATTAGATCTGATAGAGTGCCTGATGAACTGTGGACAGAGGTTCATAACATTGTACAGG
>NW_011494375.1:11452-13605 GCF_000754665.1 Bison bison bison | reverse complement strand
TGGCATCTGGTACCATCATTTCATGGCAAATAGATGGGTAAACAATGGAAACAGTGACATACTTTATTTTCTTGGGCTCCAAAATCACTGCAGATGGTGTCTGCAGCTATGAAATTAAAAGACGCTTGCTCCTTGAAAGAAAAGCTAAGACCAACCTAGATGGTATATTAAAAAGCAGAGACATCACCTTGCCGATAAAGGTCCTTCTAGTCAAAGCTTATGGTTTTTCCAGTATTCATGTATGGATGTGAGAGTTGGAGTATAAAGAAAGTTGAGCGCCAAAGAATTGATCGTTTTGCACTGTAGTGTTGGAGAAAACTCTTGAGAGTCCCTTGGACTGCAAGATCAAACCAGTCCATCCTAAAGGAAATCAGTCCTGAATTTCATTGGAAGGACAGATGATGAAGCTGAAATCCCAGTACTTTGGGCACCTGATGCGAAGAACTGACTCCTTGGAAAAGTCCCTGATGATGGGAATGGCTGAAGGCAGGAGGAGAAGGGAATTACAGAGGATGAGATGGTTGGATGGAATCACTGAGTCAATGGACTTGAATTTGAGCAAGCTCTGGGAAATGGTGAAGGACACGGAGGCCTGGCATGCTGCATTCCATGGGGTGGCAAAGAGTGGGACATGACTAAGTGACTGAACAACAACAAACAGTCAGTAGCAGAGTTGAGAGTAATACAAGATTTGATTCGAAAGACCATGCAATGTTAAGCAATTATAATCATACTCATTAACACAGATTCATACTTGCTTTAGTCTCCTAGAGAATTTAGAACATTGTTTGAATTATGCTGCCACCAGACTATATGGAGACACATATGATTTAGTAATGTTACATATACTCAGTTTTATATCCCAAATAAAATTATATGTTCCATGAAGATAGACTCCATGTATCACACTGTTTCTCTCTCATAGAAACTAGTATATATTGTAAATACTTAAAATATACTGTCTTATTAATTTCATTTTTGAAATTAATTTCATTTTATTGAAAGTTTCATTTTATTGAAACTCTGTATTCTATTTTCTGATTTCTTCTTCTATCTGGCAACCCTTGAAATTGTCCCCATATTTTTACTCTATTTAAAGAGTTAGTAAATATCAGGAAGTTGAAGTTTCAGGGCAAATAGGTCTTAATTTAAATCATTACTAAATGAAAAATCAATGCTAAAATTGTGACATACATGAACTGTGTGCATGTGTATAAGTATATGAATGTGTAGTGGACCTAAATCTTCACCTGCAGACTCTTGAAAGGCTTTCCTTTTCATTTTTCTCCTCCACCTCAATGAAATCTTGCCTCCTTTTAGGAGCAGGATGTCATGCTCCAATCCCTAGTGTTGTCTATTTCACTCTATTTTCTATGCTCATAATAACTTTTAAGGGGTTAGTGATGAAGAGAAAGCGCCATAAGGACAAGGTAACATGACAGGGAATAAACCTTCCTGGTTGATATTTCAAAAATGTTACCTTTATTCGTTGTTCTCTCCAGTATATATTCTCTCCAGTATATATTTGCACCTCCATGAAGAAAGCTTACTTCTCATCAAGATGCCTATGTATGGACACACACTTGCAACCAGTACCCAAAGAAGGAGGAAACTGAGTCTCTGTCCTGAATTTCTTTCTACAGAATGCCATTATTTCTCCATGTTTTCCCTCTCAACAGTGGATCTCCTTCCACTCCTACTCTGGGAGTTTAATCCTCTTTCACAGTCAGAATACAGCTGTGATAGATCTTACCCAGAAAGAGCAAGAGTAAGTAACTTAGCTTAAAGGCTGTAGGTTGGAAAAATCAGAAAGAGCAATTAAGGAATAAATCTCATTCACCATTGCAACAAGAAGAATTAAATATCTAGGAATAAACTTACCTAAGCATACAAAAGAACTATACCCAGAAAATTATAAGACACTAATGAAAGAAATCAAAGATGACATAAACAGATGGAGAGATATTCCATGTTCCTGGGTAGGAAGAATCAATATTGTGAAAATAACTATGCTACCAAATGCAATCTACAGATTTAATGAGATCCCTATCAAATTACCAATGGCATTTTTCACAGAACTAGAACAAAATATTTCACAATTCATATGGAAACACAAAAGACCCTGAATAGCCAAAGCAGTCTTGAGAAAGAAG
>NW_011494375.1:9822-10410 GCF_000754665.1 Bison bison bison | reverse complement strand
ATCTAGAAAAATGGTACTGAAGAATTTACTTACAGGGCAACAGTGGAGAAACAGACATAGAGAATAGACTTATGGACATGGGGAGAGGGGAGGAGAGGGTGAGATGTATGGAAAGAGTTATGTGGAAACTTACATTACCTTATGTAAAATAGATAGCCAACGGGAATTTGCTGTATGGCTCAGGAAACTTAAACAGGGGCTCTGTATCAACCTAGAGGGGTGGGATGGGGAGGGAGATGGGAGGGGATTTCAAAGGGGAGGGGATACATGTATACCTGTGGTTGATTTGTGTTGAGGTTTGACAGAAAACAGAAAAATTATGTAAAGTAACTATCTTTCAATAAAAAATAAATTAATAAAAAAAAAAAGCTGTAAGTTGTGTGTGCTGGCTCCTCACCTTGAATCTCCTGCATGCCTTATTCTTTCTCAGAAGTATTGTTTAGTCTCTTGGCCTTGGCAGTCTGTTTTAAGAAGGGAAATCATTGATGAATGAGGCTTAGATTCTTGGGAGATGACTGGTTATCCTCCAGTTTCTGCTTGCCAGCTATGGGTTTACTTTAGTCATCCTAGAAAAGTGGGAATGCCAAA
>NW_011494375.1:8962-9540 GCF_000754665.1 Bison bison bison | reverse complement strand
ATTTCAGGGGATCTTCCTGATCCAGGAATCAAACCTGTGTCTCCTGCATCTCCTGCGTTGCAGGTGGATTCTTTTACCACTGGGCCACCTGGAAAGCCCTTGCTAATTTATTAGAGAAGTGCAAATCAAAACTACAATGAGACATCACTTCACACCAGCCAGAATGGCTATCATCAAAAAATCCACAAACAGTGAATGCCAGAGAGGGTGTGGAGATAAGGGAACCCTACTACACTCTTAGTGGGAATGTAAATTGGTACAGTCACTATGGAGTACATTATGGAGGTTCCTTCAAAAACTAAAAATAGAACTAACATATGGCTCTGAAAATCCACTCCTAGGCATATATCCAGACAAAAACATGATCTGAAAGAATATGTGCACTCTAATGTTCACTGAAGCACTGTTTACAATAGCCAAGACATGGAAGCAAAATAAATGTTCAACAGATGAATGGGTAAAGAAGATGTGGTACATATATACAGTGGACTATTCAGTTCAGTTCAGTCGCTCAGTCATGTCCAACTCTTTGCGACCCCAAGGACTGCAGCATGCCAGGCCTCCCTGTCCATCACCAA
>NW_011494375.1:4834-7936 GCF_000754665.1 Bison bison bison | reverse complement strand
AAAAAAAAAGAATTCCTGTACTGACTTAATCTCTTTAGTAACTGTGTTAAAGATTCCTCTTCTCATCCTTGCCTCACTATGTGGTTCAATAAGCCTTGCTGCAATGCCTCAGGTAACTGCCAATGAGCATGCTATTTTTCAGGTCTAAAAGAGTGCCTCTGTTTTGGAAGCCAGAACTTGTCCCACTGGAGTAACCCTTCCCTGTTCAGGAAGAGGTTCAGTTATTTTGGAAATTTAGTCCAAGATGGAGCTCAATGCCAACCTCTAACAAGGGTTCATTAGAATCTCTTTCCCAAGCTTCTGCTCAATGACCTGCATCTAAAAAAGAAATTCAAAGCCTTCTTGAGTGAATTTTAAAACCCATTGCCCTCACAGCCCAGTAGAGTTACTTTTGAAATCATCAGTGTATTCTGTGCATAGTCTCTCAGTCATGTCTGACTCTTTGCAACTCCATGGACTGTAGCCCACCAGCCTCCTCTGTCCATGGGGATTCTCCAGGAAGGAATACTGGAGTGGGTTGCCATGCCCTCCTCCAGGGGATCTTGCCAACCCAGTGATCAAACCCAGGTCTCCCTCATTGTGGGTAAATTCTTTACCATCTGAGTCACCAGGGAAGCCCAAGAAGACTAGAGTGGGTAGCCCATCCCTTCATCAGAGGATCTTCCCAACCCAGGAATCAAACCAGGATCTCCTGCATTGCAGGAGCTTTACCAGCTGAGCTATCCGGGAAGCAACTGGGCATCTACCAATGTCTCTATCATCACTTATTTGGGCACAAAATAGTATATTAATATATTCTGATGCTTCTAGTTCATAAGGGACCATAAGACAGTCTGTCTCTGGTCCACTTGCCTAAATATAGCACACACTTACTTCTATTCTACTACTCCCATTGCTTTGCAGGATGGAGCGGGAAAATGGGGTCTCAGACCTTAACATTCCATGATTATTACTCAAGAAAAAAAAAGGGTAAAATATGATCCTGCCATATGTGACTAAATAACAAAATATTGCTATTGTTCATCTCTAAGGTTGGTTATACTATACTCATTGATAACACGTGGTTTTAGGTATTTTATGGTGTTAGCAAAGACCTACCTCTAACTGGTTCCCATTTTTCCTTGTAGCCAAAGGTTTGCATATCAGTCATTCATGGTTAGGATCAATGCAGGTTGTCTTTGAACAGAGCAATATTCAATTGCCTACATGGGAATCAAGCCAGATACCCTGGCATTGCTAATAAGTGGTCACAAATACGCCAGCAGATTTACACAGGATATTATTTAACCACCTGCCTATTTTCAAAAATAATATATTTGAATCAGTTAACTATGCATGGCACCTACACAAAAAGGCTTTAAGGTTGAGGAAGAGGATAATTGTGTGAGAAAACTACATGCTGAGGTTAATTACTAAAATTCATCAATATATTTAACTGTGAGCTTCCTGATAATCAAGGCAAAATTCAAAATATAATTAATTATGTTGTGGTTACTGTTTGATTAAAAATACCAATTCATCTGGATATACATTTTTTTTTTTTTTGCTTTTGCCTAAACTAAATGATTAAAGGGGGTTTTCATGAATCTCTTTATATAAGAAACATTGGATCTAAGAGGCAATGTACTTGCAGCAAAATTTTCCACTGGCTATTTTAAAAATATATCCTCAACAAAACCTGGGTATAATATTAAATTATAATTTTGAGAAGGTGTTTCTACAAAGAATTATATTAACAATGTCCAGGTAAGTGGTGATCTCACTTGATTCAGCGTTTTGAGTTCACACTAACCTGCCATTTCTCTACATTTTCTTTTTTTTTCTCCGATATCAAAAGCCTCAGCCTTATGCTTAAATCACTTGTGTTAATATGGGAAGCAACTATTACTGGTCTATCTTCCTCGGAATTTATAAAACCTGCATATATATGATCTCATGTGTCTTTGCAACACAACCTACAGACAGAGTTACTATCACGCTTTGCAGATGTATCACCAGCAGTGCAAAATGAAGTCACTCATCCAAAAACCACAGGCTTGACTGCTATTGAGCTAAGATTAGAACACCTCACTTCTGGCCTGATGGATTTTCCATTAGTTTTCTGCATAGAGTGTATAATAGACAAATGTCCACATAACTTGGGGATGAGACAGTTTCAACAAGATCACAGGCACAATATATCTACCAAATATTACATATAATAAATGTTCTCTATGACCTAAGGTTAAATACCTACTAGGCATAATCAGGTGGTTTATTTCCTTAATTTTTAAGCCCACAAATTATACAATCTTTCCAAATCCCAGCATTCAAAATGTGCTTATAAACCAGGCTGCTAAGATTTTTCAAAATGAACAAATACTCTGACAGTAAAGTGCTCAGAAAAGGTAGAAAGAACCCAGGCATCTTAACTCAATAGGTTACTGCAGCTTCCCTGCCTCTCCTCTGCCTTTTGCTAGTACATCGTTAGTCACTCAGTCATGTCTGACTTTTTGTGACCCCATAGACTGTAGTCTGTCTTCTTCTCTCCATGGGATTCTCCAGGCAATAATACTGCAGTAGGTTGCCATGCCCTTCTCCAAGATATCTTCCCAACCTAGGAATAAAACCCAGGTATCCTGCAATGCAGGATGATTTTTTTTTTTTTTAACCAGTGAGCCATCAAGGAAGCCCCTGCCTTTTGTTAAGCATTATTTAAAAAGTACACCCGAGGTACTTCCCTGGTGGTCCAGTGGCTAAATATTCCTCACTCCCAATAAAGGGGGCCTGGGTTCAATCCCTGGTCAGGGAACGACATCCCACACACCACAATTAAGAGTTTGCATGCTATAACTAAAGATTCTGTGAGCCACAGCTAAGACTCAAATAAATTAAGTAAGCAGCCAAATAATTTTTTTTAAGTAAAAAACACACCAGAAAAGTATCCATTTAATAGATGAAATTCTACACCACTAGTCCACCGCCAACAAAGAGTCATTCTCCCATTAAAGACCAAATGTTTATTCTGTAAACCCAGAAAGCCAAAAGGAAAGGACTAAAAACAAACTTTGAATACACTGGATATGGGAAGGATGCACTCTCTCTTATCAGAGTCCAACAGAC
>NW_011494375.1:4035-4734 GCF_000754665.1 Bison bison bison | reverse complement strand
AACAGACTCTGGAGCTTGAAGATGGGTAGCTCACGAGGAAGCTGTGGCTGCTGCCTTTTCTTGCTGCCAGTCTCAAACAAAGCAGCAGTTTCTTCCCTCTGTGTCTGCCTGGGGGCTCACTTGCCTTTTCAGACTAATGACAAGCATTTTTCTGCCTCTTGTAGGTCAAAAACCCTAAAAATGCTGACGGGAAATATCCTCTCTGCCTAACCGAGGTTCTCTTTTGTATCATGCTTTCACCTAGATTTTCTGGTTTACTCCTCAGGGCACATCTGAACAGTAAATATTATTGTTTCCATGTGGCAGATGAGGAATTGAGGTTCAGAACTGTTAATTCATGTCAAACTAGCACATGTCTTAGCAGAACTCCAGTCTGAATCCTCCTATGTTTTCTCGGGACCATAGTGATCATTGTGTCTTAAAATTGTCCTCAATTCTTTAGAACTAACCACAATGAACAGAGTAAAAGAGATTGAACAGAGTCAAACAGATATTTGGAGAACCCATATATCATTTGAGGTTTGGCCTTCAACTTGCACTGAACAGAGATCAAGGACAGAGTAATGACAACAGAAGCAAAGCAATGGTTGGAGTAAATCTCCAAGAGGAAATAAGTAATATTCTCTGATAAGCCACAATGTAAAAGAATATTAAATATATATATATATATGCACTTTATATATACATTTATATATTTTT
>NW_011494375.1:921-1836 GCF_000754665.1 Bison bison bison | reverse complement strand
AAGAATACTGGAATGAGTTGACACTTCCTTCTCCAGGGGATCTTCCCAACCCAGGGATTGAACCCAGGTCTCTCTCACTGCAGGCAGATTCTTTACAGTCTGAGCCACCAATAAAGCTCGATTTTGCACTAGGTACTTTAAATACCTTTTAACATTCAATATCATCCTTGTTCCACAGAATATATAATTTAACATACTGCTGAAGAATTACAATAAATCTAAGGGATACAGATCATTATTTGCACGTGTACTAGAGGTGAGGCACAGAGTGACTGGATAACATGTTCAAGGTCTCACAGCAAATAAATGGCAGAACCAGGAAAGAAATCCCTGTGTGGTTAACTACAAACCAATGTTCCCTGCAAGATACTGTGATGTACATGTCCTCTTACTGTGAGCATTTGTAGTGTCAGTTACTTATCCAACAAATATTTATTTGTCACCTACTATATCCTGGCTCACTTGTAGATGCTAGAGATACAGCAAGAAACAGGACAAAACCCTACACCTTGTGAAGGTTACATTCTAGTAGGAGAAGAGAAGCAATAATGAGATAGGCGAAGGAAATAATGTGTTAACTAGTCATAAGTAGTATGTTGAAACATAAAGGAAGGGTGGAGACAGAAAGAGAGAAACAGCTGGGTTGAGGGTATAGGCAGGTGATCAGAATGCATCATATTCTGGATTTTTTATTGTATATCGTTGACTTACAATGTCATGTTAGTTTCAGGTGTACAGCACAGTGATTCAGTTTTATACATATACATATTTATATACATTCTCTTTTCAGATTCTTTTCCCTTATATATTATTCCAAAATATTGAGTATACTCGCTGTGCTATACAGTAGGTCCTTGTTGGTTACTTGTTTTATATATAATAGTATGTATCTATTAACCCCAAATGCCTAATTTA
>NW_011494375.1:452-821 GCF_000754665.1 Bison bison bison | reverse complement strand
AAAAAATTCTAAAAAAAAAAAAAAAAAAACAAACCTGTGGTCAAATAAATGTGGGAAATTCCTGATTCTGTAGTATATCCTCTTCTCTTGAATGTTAAGAATGCAATTAGCATATTAAAGGTTCCTGGAATACTGATGTAAAAATGAACAAATGTATGGGTGAATGAGGGAATAAACAAATACAATGTTCTCAATTATTATGGACACAGAACCCAATTTTTCTGGCAGTTAGGTTCTGGAGGCACTTATTAGTATATCTTGGAACTACTGTCCTTAAAAAAGCATGTAGGAATATATAACAATGCAAAAGATTATTCATGATCTTGAACTGAATTATTTCAAGATACCACTCTGAGGGCAGGAGTTCCA
>NW_011494375.1:0-352 GCF_000754665.1 Bison bison bison | reverse complement strand
ACAGATGTAAAGAACAGACTTTTGGACTCTGTGGGAGAAGGCAAGGGTGGGATGATTTGAGAGAATAGCGTTGAAACATGTATATTACCTTATGTGAAATAGATCGCCAGGTTCGATGCATGAGGCAGGGTGCTCAGGGCCAGTGCACTGGGACAACCCTGAGGGATGGGATGGCGAGGGAGGTGGGAGGGGGGTTCAGAATGGGGGACACATGTACACCCATGGCTGATTCATGTCAATGTATGCCAAAAGCCACTAAAATATTTTAAAGTAAGTAGCCTCCAATTAAAATAAATTATTTAAAAATTCAAAAAAGAATAAGTAAAAAAAAAAAAAAAGAAGAAGAATCTGG
>NW_011494374.1:9763-9979 GCF_000754665.1 Bison bison bison | reverse complement strand
TGAAGACAGTGGTGTCAGAATGGAAACTAGAAAAAAGGAGGTGGGATGGAAAAGGTTTGTGGTAGGTGGCCCAGAATTAAATGGTCTTCAAAATGCTTTAAGACCACCTCTCAAAGAGTCGGACACAACTGAGAGACTGAACTGAACTGTAGGAGGAAAGTGGAATGATTCTCATTTCCACAGACACTTCAATACAGCCTAATTATCATGGAGGTA
>NW_011494374.1:4914-5366 GCF_000754665.1 Bison bison bison | reverse complement strand
TCAGTTTTCCCATTCACCAAGGGCAGGTCCAGTCCTACTAACACTCCTGTTTTTTCCCCTAGTTCCTTCATCCTACCGAGTTTTGTGGTTCTATACATTCTTTTCCACTGGTTAGGTACTCCTGTCAGCTCTCAGCTGGTATTCTGAAAGCAATTCTGTGTCTGAAGGTGTATTCCTGATGTGTCCAGGGAGAGAGATGTACTCCACCTGCACCTACCACTCTGCCATCTTGTTCATCACTTTCTGACTACTAGAAATAAGACTGCTATGAACATTCATGTGCACGTCTTTGGATAAACATATTTTTTTTACACATAGTGAGGTAACCATGAGTCCTAGACTTAAAGCAAGACAGCTCCAAGTGGAGAAAGGGCAAGTGTATCCAGTGCAGTCTCACAGCCTGAAGACAGCAGTGTCTGAATGGAAACTAGAAAAAAGGAGGTGGGATGGAA
>NW_011494374.1:0-476 GCF_000754665.1 Bison bison bison | reverse complement strand
TGGATGGCATCACTGACTCGATGGACGTGAGTCTGAGTGAACTCCAGGAGTTGATGATGGACAGGGAGGTCTGGCGTGCTGTGATTCATAGGGTCGCAAAGTGTCGGACATGACTGAGCGACTGAACTGAACTGATCTGATCGGATGCATATGATGCCCTCTCAAGCAGAAACAGAAAAATGGTAATGAATGTAATTTATAAAATCCGAATGTATTCACTCATATGTTTTATGTATGAATAAATATTTGTACTCATCCTGCCATCTCATGGAGAAATAGAAGAATGCTTATGAATGTAATTTATAATATCCAGATGCATTCTTCACATATTGAAAAAGATACTGTATAACTTAATAAAAAATTAATACATACTTATAATAGACAATGTAAATTTGCTAGAAATGCAGAAAAGCAAAATGGCTGTCTGAGGAGACCGTACAAATAGCTGCGGAAAGAAGAGAAGCAAAAAGCAAAGG
>NW_011494373.1:15280-17386 GCF_000754665.1 Bison bison bison | reverse complement strand
GTGACTGAATCTTTGAGCTGTTTGTGTGCCTGTAACCTGGTGACATCTGGTATTTCCCAAATGGTTTGTGGAAGTTTTTAGGTCATTGGAAGTAGTTCTTAAAGAAGTAAATATTCAGCTGAAGATTAAGATTGATTTAATCTGTCATTCCATACAATATTTTAGATCTATGTTTTAAATGAGGATTATGTCTTTTATCTAAACATTCTAAGTAATTTTAACTAAACATGCAGATCTGTCAAGAGAACTAGACTTGGAAATGATAACAGAGGAAAAACAAGAAAAACTTGATGAAGATGAGAATAACCATGCACAGGTATGTAAAACTGTAAATTTCAATTTCTGGTGTAGTACTGTATGAGAAAAATGTGTATCAAACAAGGCAAGTTAGAATGAAAGATAAGTTAAAACCCATCACAAATGAGTTAAAGCTGAAGTTCAGTGAAATTTTGTGAGGAATACCAAATTACCGTTTCTCCTGAGGAAGATCCACTACGTGATAACCCTAAAGAAGGAGCAAACCAAAAGGAAATATCTCCTAATCTCACAAATAATATACCTGATTGTGAGGAAAAAGATGCATTTGGAGTATCTGTCTCTCTAGTATTCCAAGCATTTCCTGAACAAAAAGAACCCAGTCTCAAAAATGTTTTTCTGTGGTCTGTAAACTCTGGGTCCCTTGGATAGACTTGTCGGTCATCTTCAAAGCTTTGTTTCCCTGAAAATAAAGTAGACGTTGAAAATTATCAACTAGACGTTGAACATGTGTTTAGGAAAATTGAGGAGAGTTTTTATAATGATACAGAAAATAAAAAAGTAGAGGAGCCGGTAGTTATATTCGAAGTGAAAGACCAAGAGATTGATATGCAAATGTCACAAAATATGAGGCAAGATCCCACTAATCGGAAATGAGACACAGGACAGGCATGTCATTCTAGTCTGTGGCTTGTCTACCCTGGTAAGATGAAACATATAATTCAAATAAAAATTCACATTCCCCTTGCTGTTGTTAGAATGCTGATCTGAAGAATAAAGCAATACAGGACTGGTTCCAGAAGCCACTGCATGCGGATAATTGCAGTGCTAGTGACAATAAAAGCATGGAACCCAAATTAGAAAATGGGAATTCTTCTCCACCTAATAGTCATGGCGCATCTGCAGTGTATGTAAATGAAGGATTAGAGAAGGATATGCAGAGGTTTAAGAAGGAAATAGACATGTTACAAGTAGAGTTGCTGGCTCTGGAAAAAGAGAAAATTTAACTTCCAAAAGAGTTTCTCATTTTCTCTTGCTTTGGTTTTTCTCTTTCTTGATGATGTGGTCCCTTTTGATTTTCCACTTATGAATAAAGCAGGGTCATCCAAAGAGGTAATTGTGTAGAAATCGATTATTATCTCAATAACAGGAATTCAGGAAACTATTTTCATGGCTTTTGTCCTTCAATCAGTTCTAATATCTAATTCTTCTCCGTCAGTCTTCGTATGGACTGGGAAACTCATTTAGCTATGTACCATGTGGTCTTCTGAGCCAGAATAAGCACCAAGGAAATTGCTTAAGAAGAATAATCAGTTAGGGTTTTGCATCTTTTTTTTTCCTTTAACTCTGTTGGGTTAAATATAAGTTATATTTCCATAGAATGGGAAGAAAGCACTCACTGAGAGATGGGACATGAGCATGTGTTCCCTCTAATCTCTTCATTGTGGTTGAATATGTGATCTTCTCTGCTTTCCGCAATCGCTGGGCACTTAGATTTCCAGCATGGCCGCTTCAGGATCTTTTTAATAACAAATACCTGTGCTCCCACATATGCTTTAATCAGCACTCAGATGTTTCTTTTGAGACAGACCTTTCCATTATGTTGTTTACTAAAATGTAGAAGTTTTGACATGTGTGATTTTGTTACATAGGTTGTGTGTGTGTGTGTGTGTGTGTGTGAAAGTTGCTCAGTCAGGTCCAACTCTTTGCGAACCCTTGGACTGTAGCCTGCCAGGCTCCTCTGTCCATGGAATTCCCCAGGCCAGAAAGAATACCAGAGTGGCTAGCTGTTCCCTTCTCCAGGGGATCTTCCTAAACCAGGGATCGAACCCAGGTCTCCCGCATTGAAGG
>NW_011494373.1:14255-15180 GCF_000754665.1 Bison bison bison | reverse complement strand
GCCTGGTAGGCTGCAGTCCATGGGGTCGCTAAGAGTCGGACACGACTGAGCGACTTCACTTTCACTTTTCACTTTCATGCATGGGAGAAGGAAATGGCAACCCACTCCAGTGTTCTTGCCTGGAGAATCCCAGGGACGGGGGAGCCTGGTGGCTGCCGTCTATGGGGTCACACAGAGTCGTACACGACTGAAGCGACTTAGCAGTAGCAGCAGTCTTCATATGGACTGGGAAACTCATTTAGCTATGTACCACGTGGTCTTCTGAGCCAGAATAAGCACCAAGGAAATTGCTTAAGAAGAATAATCAGCTAGGGTTTTGTGCCTTTTTTTCCCCTTTAACTCTGTTGGGTTAAATATGTTATATTTCCATAGAATGGGAAGAAAGCACTCACTGAGAGATGGGACATGAACATGTGTTCCCTCTAATCTCTTCATTGTGGTTGAATACGTGTGATCTTCTCTGCTTTCTGCAATCGCTGGGCACTTAGATTTCCAGCATGGCCGCTTCAGGATCTTTTTAATAACAAATACATGTGCTCCCACATACGCTTTAATCAGCACTCTCAAATGTGTCTTTTGAGACAGACCTTTCCATTATGTTGTTTACTAAAATGTAGAAGTTTTGACATGTGTGATTTTGTTACATAGGTTGTGTGTGTGTGTGTGTGTGTGTGTGAGAAAGTTGCTCAGTCAGGTCCAACTCTTTGCGAACCCTTGGACTGTAGCCTGCCAGGCTCCTCTGTCCATGGAATTCCCCAGGCCAGAAAGAATATCAGAGTGGCTAGCTGTTCCCTTCTCCAGGGGATCTTCCTAACCCAGGGATCAAACCCAGGTCTCCTGCATTGAAGGTGGATTCTTTAATGTTTGAGCCACCAGGGAAGCCCATAGGTTAGTATAAACCCTGAGCAAAAAAGGAAAAAAAAAA
>NW_011494373.1:8122-13798 GCF_000754665.1 Bison bison bison | reverse complement strand
TTCTGGAAAGAGTCCCTTGGCTGGCAGGCTTTTCTCTCCTAGCACTTTGAGTGTGTCCATGGAGGAGGCCAGATTGCTGATGGTGGCGGGAGAGGCCATGAGGCGTCGGTTTTTCAGCCATGAGGCTGCTGTCGCCGCATCATGCGGGTGGTTTAAAAGTGAGCTCTCCTCCCCTGGCCAAATATTTCCGTGGTTTCTTCTTTCATGGTATGTGTGCCTCATGTCACTTAACATACCACCTAAATTAAGTGTGGCTTTTTTCTGTGAATTCTCTTTTTCATTTATTTTTGGCTGCCCTGGGTCTTTGCCGCCGCAGTGCTTGGGCTTCTCAGTGTGGTGGCTTCTCTCAGTGCTGAGCGTGGGCTCTCGGGTGCTGGCCTCAGTAGCCGTGGAGCATGGTTTAGTTGCCCCATGGCATGCGGGATCTCCCCTGACCAGGACTGGAACGCCTGCCCCCTTATTGGCAGGTGGACTCCTAAGCACTGGACCACCAGGAAAGTTCCTAAATTCACCATTATCATATTTAGTAGCAAAATAAAAAAATATAGTGTAAATCTACTTATGGCTCCCATGTCTAAGAGTCAAGGTGCTTAGCCAGGGGACTCCAGGTTTGCAGTGTAGCCCTTGAGGTTCTTCTCAGTGTCTTTCCAGATGCATCTCTCTCCTTTCTTCCATGTATTTTGTGCTCTTCCTTCCAGGTTCCTCGGAAACAACCCAGATGCCCTGTGCCTGATGTTTGTGCTTACACTCGAATCTCCAAGTAGAATGATTTTCTCCCTTTTCTGTTTCTCATGACCTCCTCTCTTCACTTCTTCTGCAAATCCTTCCTTATTTCACTTATCACTTTCATATGTCAACTTTTATATATCATATTGTATCATAATCATATCTGTGTTTGAAGGAGGAATTTGTTTTCTTGCATATGGTTGGTACTCTATAACTGTTTTGTGAATTAATCAATGACTTAAGATGGGTAAGAGTTGGAATTTTATAAGAATTGGGTTTTTTTTTTATTCTTTATCAGTTGAATTATCAGAAAACATTGGCTTTTTTGTGGACTTTTTAAAGTAGCGATCCTGGTGTACATAGGAAGGAAGTAAAGAAAAAGAACGATGACAAATGGACACCGGAAGAACATGTGATTGCACCAATATTTGAAAAGACCGATTCACTGACTGGTGGTCTGCTGCACGTGAATGATGACGGCATTTTAAGGGAAGTGGATCAGGGTGATGACAGGTACATTCTCCAGATTCCTTGTTTGTAGGGGAAGAAATGTTAGCACTGAATACTTCTTCTGGAAATACAGCAGCATTATACAGTGCTCAGGCCAAGACAAGAGATTGCTCAACTCTAGTGGACGAACCCTGCTGAAAGGTTGAGGTGAGGACCAGTGCCTTTGGCCGGAAGTCATTTCAGTAAATAGTCCCCTTGGAAGTTGGACTGTAATGAATACACAAAAACATTCAGTAGGGAATGTTATTGGGACAAGCAATGAAGAACTGGATGGTAACTGAAGAGGAATGTGGAGTTCACAGGTGTTTCTTGTTTTATGTTAAGAAGGGAGCTTCTAGAGTATGTATGCTGCTGGAGGGAGAAGGCAATGGCACCCCACTCCAGTACTCTTGCCTAGCAAATCCCATGGATGGAGGAGCCCCTGGGCTGCAGTCCATGGTGTTGCTAGGAGTCAGACACGACTGAATGACTTCACTTTCACTTTTCACTTTCATGCATGGGAGAAGGAAATGGCAACCCACTCCAGTGTTCTTGCCTGGAGAATCCCAGGGACTGGGGAGCCTGGTGGGCTGCCGTCTATGGGGTTTCACAGAGTCAGAAACGACTGAAGTGACTTAGCAGTAGCAGCAGCATGCTATTGGAAATGAGCCAGCAGAGGGCGTGTTTATTTAGTTTAGTCTTGTTTGCATTTCCAATACTAGAAAGCTTATTGATTGTATGACATTATCTTTAAACTATTACAGTAAACTAATTGTACGTAATACTTCTGTTCATGTATAGTTTTATGGTAAGGGCTTGTTCATTGGTTCTGAAGTGTAATATTCCTATGTAATGGAATATGCAGATGATTGCTTAAGTTAATTCTATCATATATAGATTTTCAAAAATTACATAATTGTGAATTTACACACACTTAGGCTATACTGAATAGGATATGGTCATTCCTTGATGATTTTAGTTGATAGTAACATGGTGAGTAGCTATGATTTTGTAAGGTGCTCTGAAATATCACATCATATTAACTTCATAGTTGTTTATAGATTCCAGGGAAAAGGGGAAGATTTTGTTTATATTAAACAGAAAAACATTATTAGCAGTCTTTCACAAATTATTCCTTTTGCATGACAAAGATCTAAATGACAGAACCCGTGCTTCCTTGACTAAGCATGTCATTAACACATATTGTGTGCTCAATACATCTATGTCAGATGCATGAAGAAACAGCAGAATGGGTGAATGAAGGCCTATTGATGAATTTCTTTACAGAAAACAAAACTGTATTGACAGTAGATTTGCAGGCTTGCCTACCTCTGAAGTCTTTAATTTTTGAGAAATATGTTTTAAGATTCAGAAATCATTATTTATAGCTATAGCTAGATCTGAAATAATCCTATAGATTCATTTGCTATCATATTACTTAAAAAGGCTTTTTGATATTACTTTCTCAGCATATTTTGGAAGAGCCGTGTTGAAGCCAGACTTCCTGGGTTTGAATTCTGGGTCTGTTTGTGACATGCTGAGTGGGCCTGGGCACGTTCCTCAGCCTTTGTGTGCTCCATTTCTTCCTGTACCCATCTCCCAGAATGACTGTGGGGATGAAAATGCCTTTAGGACATGGCAAGTGCTTCTAATAATGCATGGCTGATACATAAGACGTCCTCAAAAGCTAATATCTTGGTTATTCAAATGGGTTTCTTTCTTAGAAGGACTGAAGGAATACCTCCCAGATAGGTTGTATTGCCTTAAAAGTTAGCTCTTCTGGAAAAGGACAGGTGCAAAAACACTGGTATAGTTTCCTATCATACAACGCAAGTAACTTTATGTTTTTCCTTTTCCTTAGATTACTGATATATTTTCTGTGTCCTTTAATGCTGCTCTTATTTATTTCTGCATCCTTTATAGACAATTACTTGCCAATGCAAAGAGTTTATATGAAAAAGTTTAGGTATTGTTTGTATTTTTGAATATTTAATATTAGCCTGAAAAGAATCATTTGTTCTTTTAGGCCTGCAAGGAAAACACCGTATGAAAAGAAGAAGGTATAGTAAAAAAAAATGAACTTTCAAAAATATTATCCTTGTCAAAAATACTTTGTCAAAGGAATAGTGGTAAAATAGAAAATCTTCCTTTGTTGTAGAGAAGTTTACTTTGAACACATCATTCAGAAACACTTGATAAAGTTATGCTTTTGATAAAAATCTCTTCTTTTAAGAAATGTCTGTTTTTGTTTTGTACAGAGTTTTATCACCTCTGTACACTTGGTATATTTATGCATATTTTAAGGACATTGTGAAACAGTATTGTTTACGTGTAGGTCAAAGAACAAATTAATTACGTGAATGACCTGGATGACTTAACTCAGTCGTCTGAGACTGTTTCTGAGGATGGCGATGGGCTTTACTCTACGAATTCCCCGTTGGAAGTAGAACCTCTCGACGTGGGGCTTAAAGGTAGGACCGCAGTGTAAATGTTAACGGAAAGCCTGTCTGTGTGTCGAGGAGTGATATATGCACACCTTGTCAGTCTGCTCTAGAGCCAGGGATATGCTACAGTGCTGTGCATCCCAGAAGTTTGTTTTGCATTAAAAGGGCATGAACGTGAGTGTATACTCTGAGCCACAGGCCTATGATCCTTCTCACTCACTGTACCTTCTGTTGACTCTTCTTTCCTGTGCCCGCACCCACGGTCAGGTCAGCATCATTTTCCTCCTAGAGTCTCTGAAATAATCTCAGGACTTCTTTCCCTGCCACTCCACCTGGCAGAACCTCGGTCTGCACAGCAACTGTAATTATTGCCTATTTGTAAACATTCAGGTCTCATCATCCTACCCCCTTGCTTCAAGCCCAACTGTTGCCTCTCTTTGCTGCGTGGTTAAAGGTCACAATTGTGTGGTTCCATCTGGTTTGAGTTTTCACCCTTCTTTCTACCTGAATTCTAGAATCAGCTTGTCAGTTCCCTAAAATGTCTGCTGGTCTTAACATTTTCATTTTCTTTCAGTTCAAAATACTTTGTTATTTTCTCTTTTCATTACCTCTTTGATCCAAGGGTTATTTAGATCCGTGTGACTTAGTTTCCAAATATTGAGAGTTTTCCAGAGATCCTTCTGTGCTCTTGCTTCTCATGATGTGTTAGGTGCATCCAGAGGGGCCCTGGGGCTACGGCTGATTATTTCCTGCCTTGGACGCCAGACCTTGCTGACTACCCTGTTCATTCTGCTGGTACCTAGGAGTTTTTCCAGCCTGGCTCATGAGAATAGATAGAATTCCTGGGACTGAGTGAGCACCAGTCACAGGTTCCTGTAGTCTTTTCAGATGGTTTCTCCTGGTCTCAGGTGGTTTCTCCCAGATGGGCACTGTTCATTCCTCTGCTGAATACCTGAGGGGCTCCTCCTCAGATCTCCAGGGTCCTTTTTCTCTCTGTCCCACTCTCTCCTCTCCCGGTTCTGATCTGTGATCTCTGCCCACTTTGGTTTCACCAGACTGTCAGCTTCATCACCTCCTGTCAGGGAGTCTGGCTGACTCAGCTTCTGTTCCTTCTCCCCATGTTGGGGCCTAGAAATTCTCCCCAGGCGGTGAGCTGGGGCGTTCCTTAGGCTAACCTGGTGTGTTTCCGGGATCATTGTCCTTCATTCCCTGAAGTCCTTTGTCATGAAATCATTGTTTAATGTATTTTGTCAGTGTTGTTTTTGCTCGCTCCACTCAGGAAGGTAAATCAGTAGCTGTTCACTCTGTCTTGGTTAAAAACATATGGTAGCTGGAGACTGTCCACAGGGTTGTTCTTCCTACTCCACTTACTACTTCCTGCTCATCCTTCATTTCTCAGTGTGACATCTCTTACCCAGGGAAATCTTTCTTGGACCCAGTCTATGTCAAGTTTTGTTATGTGATCATAGAACTCTCTTTTCTTAGAGTATCTATCTGAGTTCATAATTATTTTTTTTTGTTTTTCTCTTCTACTAGACTTCAAGCTAAACAAGAGCCAGGGGCATCTGTTTTATCTGCAGAGCTTAGAATAATGTCTTCCAATTATAGACACTTAATACTTGTTCAGTGTGTGGATGAGTGAACGTGAAAGGCACAGTCCTTTATACGCAAAAATTACTCACATAATTTTTTTTTGTTTCTGTCTTTGTTTTCTTCATTATGCAGATTCTGTTGGCTTGTTGAAAATTCAAGATACAGTTCTTTCGCATGAAAGATTAGTAAGTTTTCAAAGAAGCCATTGTGAACTACTTAGAGGAGAATTTTACAGAATGAAAAGTAAGGTTCGTGGGCTACAGAAAGAGCTGTCAGAAACCAAAGAAGTGAAATCACAGTTAGAGCATCAGAAAGTGGAGTGGGAACGAGAGCTTGGCAGCTTGAGGTACTGTATATCTTGCTTTTAAAGAAATATGTGAACTGTTGTTTCCTTTAATACTGCAGAGACGTAGACGTGTTATAA
>NW_011494373.1:7144-7309 GCF_000754665.1 Bison bison bison | reverse complement strand
ACACCTTGTCAGTCTGCTCTAGAGCCAGGGATATGCTACAGTGCTGTGCATCCCAGAAGTTTGTTTTGCGTTAAAAGGGCATGAACGTGAGTGTATACTCTGAGCCACACGCCTATGATCCTTCTCACTCACTGTACCTTCTGTTGACTCTTCTTTCCTGTGCCC
>NW_011494373.1:4183-6657 GCF_000754665.1 Bison bison bison | reverse complement strand
TTTGGTGAAAATTTCAAATTTCTAACACTATTTCATCAATATTATTTATAATACCCCCTTTTTAAAAAATACCATTTTATTTAGTGTTGTACCATTTATTTTGTGTCATTTTGTTTAGTGTTACAGGAAATTTTAGGTTAATTGTTAAAAACAAAAGAAAAGAAATCCAAAATTCCCAAAGTAACAAAGCTAGAAATAAGAATTGTATGATCCTGACATGCTGGGTGCGCTTTTTCGAGCAGAGGGAGGAAGAGGTCACGTCAGTAGCTCACACAATAGATCCTGAGAAACCACAGGGTTGAGAATGGTGTAGAAACTGGAGGTTAAGCTCTCAGCCCACCTCAGGCAACAGATCCTTCTGCCTTGAGGGACTGTTGGTGAGTGACTAGGTCTAGAAGAGAAGGGGCACTGGAAGGGACCATCGTGCCTAATTTTACATCAAGTTGCCTCTGGCCTTCGGTCTGGCAGGTGGCTGAGGGTCGTGGACCCCCCTCCCTCTGTGCCCGTCAGCCCTCCAGGCCACATGTCCCATGAACAGCTCAGAGCTGGCTCCAGCTTTCCCAGCTGCGTTCTCCCTCACAGCAGAGTCCTCAAGGACAGGTGTTAACTGACATCCTCAAGAGGTGCAGGAATTTTTTTCCAGCAGTTGGTAGACACCAGACACTCTTGAAGTTGGTTGTCCTTCATTTTGCAGAGTTCTCAAGTGGCATCTCAGAGCAGAGGAATTTGCTCCCACACCGAAATCCGTCTCAAACATGGACTGGGTCCCATCCCCGAGGTCCTAGCAGTAGATCTCCCACAATGAAAAGCTCTCAGGAAGAGCTTGGGAAAGTAGTATTTGTAATTCAAATCCATTTGTCTAGAGCAGTCAGGTAGTGACAGAGGATGGCCTCATCCAAGGAGAGGCCTTTAATATTTTCTATAGGAATTGATCTCAAATCTTTTGTGACTATCTCAGAGGAGCCAGGACCCTGATTGTGGTTTAGGCAAGGAAGACCGCGTGTGGTCCCCCATCGACTGCGCTACCCGACCGAGTCCCTCTGCCTTGGAGTGAACGTATCTGTCCCTCCATGCACGTCATCACCTTCAGTGTCTGAATCAGAGTCCGTTCTTGGCTCCACTGTCATTTCTTTAATATCCTGTCAATGACCTTTTCACATCATTTACTGGTTTTCATTTTGTAAAAACTGCGACATCAGTTGTAAAAACACTTTTGGACACTTTAAAAAGTTGTTTCTTTAGAACAACTTATAAAAGTGCCCCCTCACACACACCAAAGCGGGAGCAGGGGGGAAAACTCTTGGTACTAATAATAGATATTCTGGGTTTTGGTAATGATTTCACTTCCTCGATTGATCATTAGGTTAGTTTATCACTTCCCTGATGGTAAGGAGGAAACTATAGGCAGTTCAGAGACCACATTTTGTGTGTCATTCTTCTGCTTGTGAGAAAATGAGCACTCTGCTCTGTGAGTGTCCTGTTTCAGTACAGGAAACTTTTGAAAACAGTGATAGATATGGCATAACATATATTTAGTGATAGTTATTAAGTGTTTTTCATTGTATTTTCCCTGTCTTACTATTTTAGACATTATGGAGAGATAATGAAAGTTATTGCTGCAACAAATAATCGCATAGTTTTCTAAGAGCTTTCTAAATTTTACCTTATATACCATTAGTGTGTGTACCGTGAATGAAATAGGAAGCTTATTTTGTATTGATATATTTGTACTAGAGACATGTGGTTTGATGTAAGAAGACTAGTAGAGTCCAAAGACCTGGCGAAAAGGCTGCAGCTTACTCATATTTTTAAATTTTTCCTTTCCAGAATCATTATAGCTAATGAGTTAATTAATGTTTGTAGAAGTGCTTAATACAGTTGTCATTGGTGTAATTCTTGTAATTGCCTATTAAAATGTTAGAAGGTAGCATATTCTCAAGGAAAAACTTTTTGTACAAAATGTAGTCTATTTATACAGAGTTAAGGCTCTTACTGTGAAGTAGATGTATAGGAGGTATCAGATACAGTGTTTATAAACCTAGCAAGTGGTGGTGTTTATTGAATTATAGTTGATTAACAATATTCTGTTAGTTTCAGGTATACAGCACAGTGATTCAGATATATATGTATATGTGTGCGTGTATATTATATAAATGCGGCTTCCCTGCTGGCTCAGACTGTAAAGAATCTGCCTGCAATGCAGGAGACCAATCCTTGGGTTGGGAAGATCCCCTGGAGAAGATGGAGAAGGCAATGGCACCCCACTCCAGTACTCTCGCGTGGAAAATCCCAAGGGCGGAAGAGCCTGGTAGGCTGCAGTCCGTGGGGTCGCTAAGAGTCAGACACAACTGAGCGACTTCACTTTCACTTTTCACTTTCATGCATTGGAGAAGGAAATGGCAACCCATTCCAGTGTTCTTGCCTGGAGAATCCCAGGGACGGCGGAGCCTGGTGGGCTGCCGTCTATGGGGTCA
>NW_011494373.1:3292-3398 GCF_000754665.1 Bison bison bison | reverse complement strand
AAAGCAGGAATCCTTAGAGAGATTATCTCAACTCCAGAGTGAAAACATGTTGCTCCGACAGCAACTGGACGATGCACAAAACAAAGCCGACAGTAAAGAGAAGACG
>NW_011494373.1:0-707 GCF_000754665.1 Bison bison bison | reverse complement strand
AATTCCAGGTTTCCCAGAGGCTATATTTTGTATACCGTACTTTGGCTTCAGTAGCTTCTCATAGCTTTTTGTTATATTTGTTGGTACAATTTTATTTTTTATTCATGTCAGTTTGAGTTAATACGGGAAACATTTTAGCCTTGAATCATTTGTTCTTAAAGCCTCTCAACTCTTCAAATGCATCTACTTATCATTAAATCATAATCTGGGACTCAGGTGGTGAACTTTAGCAAAACTATTCTTGATTTAATCTTCCCACTGCTGTTTATGATTTACTTAATATTTTTACAAACAATTTGCTCATAATTCTCATTTTAAGTATCAATTACTATCATTTGAATACAAGCTTGTCCTCTAAAAATGAAGGACGGCAGGATTCGTGAGCAGCAGGAATGGAGTGAGTCAGGGAGAGGGTTGTAGGAGCTGCGGTCTGGAGGCAGGTGGAGGCCAGGTTGTCGAGGCTCCTTGAAGGCCATGGGAGCAACCTCATTTTTTAAATTTCATTTTTCTTTTATATTGGAATATGGTTGATTTACAATTTTGTATTAGTTTCAGATGTACAGGAAACTGATTCAGTTATACACGTATCCATTCTTTTTCAGTTCCTTTTCCCAGGTAGGTTACTACAGAATATTGAGTAGAGTTCCCTGTGCTCTCCATAGGTCCTTACGGTTAGCCAAGGGCAAAGGTGGGGGAGGAGGGATAAA
>NW_011494372.1:14379-14791 GCF_000754665.1 Bison bison bison | reverse complement strand
TCAAGAGTCTTCTCCAACACCACAGTTCAAAAGCATCAATACTTTGGCACGCAGCCTTCTTCACAGTCCAAATTTCACACCCATACATGATCACAGGAAAAACCATAGCCTTGACTAGATGAACCTTTGTTGGCAAAGTAATGTCTCTGCTTTTGAATATGCTATCTAGGTTGGTCATAACTTTCCTTCCAAGGAGTAAGCGTCTTTTAACTTCATGGCTGCAGTCACCAGCTGCAGTGATTTTGGAGCCCAAAAAAATAAGTCTGACACTGTTTCCACTGTTTCCCCATCTATTTCCCATGAACTGGTGGGACCAGATGCCATGATCTTCGTTTTCTGAATGTTGAGCTTTAAGCCAACTTTTTCACTCTCCACTTTCACTTTCATCAAGAGGCTTTTTAGTTCCTCTTCA
>NW_011494372.1:12921-13586 GCF_000754665.1 Bison bison bison | reverse complement strand
ACTGGAATTCCATCACCTCCACTAGCTTTGTTTGTAGTGATGCTTTCTAAGGTTCACTTGACTTCACATTCCAGGATGTCTGGCTCTAGGTGAGTGATCATACCATCCTGATTATCTGGGATGTGAAGATCTTTTTTGTACAGTTCTTCTGGGTATTCTTGTATTCTCGTCACCTCTTCTTAATATCTTCTGCTTCTGTTAGGTCCATACCATTCCTGTCCTTTATTGAGTCCATCTTTGCATGAAATGTTCCCTTGGTGTCTCTGATTTTCTTGAAGAGATCTCTAGTCTTTCCCATTCTGTTGTTTTCCTCTATTTCTTTGCATTGATCATTGAGGAAGGCTTTCTTATCTCATCTTGCTCTTCTTTGGAACTCTGCATTCACATGCTTATAGCTTTCCTTTTCTCCTTTGCTTTTTGCTTCTCTTCTATTCACAGCTATTTGTAAAGCCTCCCCAGACAGCCATTTTGCTTTTTTGCATTGCTTTTCCATCGGGATGGTCTTGATCCCCGTCTCTTGTACAACATCACGAACCGTAGTCCATAGTTCATTAGGCACTCTATCAGATCTAGTCCCTTAAATCTATTTCTCACTCCCACTGTATAACCATAAGGGATTTGATTTAGGTCATACCTGAATGGTCTAGTGGTTTTCCCTACTTTCT
>NW_011494372.1:11083-11536 GCF_000754665.1 Bison bison bison | reverse complement strand
TAAAGGAATTATATTTTTTCCCAACTATAAATTGTTCCTAAACCACTCTGAGAGGTAAGAGAAGCATTGTGTAACAGATGACACACAGATTAGGAAAGACATGTTTTGAGAGTACAGACACCCTAGTGACTTGACATAATGCTTATAAAGACCTAAATTATTTAGTTGAGTGTCAGAGTTAATTTTTTAAAAAATTAGAAGTTTTGTCCAAAAGTAAGTATCATGTAACACGTAGAAGCTAATTATTATAAAATATTATCTAAGGTTGCTTACTGGACAATGTTCATAGAATCAACACAGTGCATATGATCAGAGAATTTCATAACTGACTGAAGTGAAACAATACATGAATGTGTACTAGATCTCTGAAATACTTTTTTTTTTTACATAAAGGCCACATGATTAAAAGGTGTCACAATCCAGTGTATATACTACAAATATTGAATGCTTATG
>NW_011494372.1:10361-10983 GCF_000754665.1 Bison bison bison | reverse complement strand
ATTTCCTTCTCCGATAAATGGTACTGGAATTCAATGAATAGAGAGGTCACTTCCAGCTATTATAATTTAGAATACTTCATGGGAGAAGTTTAACTTCAATAAAACATTGGAAGGGTAGATGACATTTGGCTAGAAGTGTAGAGATTGGAGAGTAGTAAAGGAGAGCTTTCAAGAAGGAGTTTTGCAAATACATACAAAAGCAGAGAGCAAAAACAAACAAACAAACAAAAAAACCCACAAGGCATGTTTAGACAATGTCTAGGAAATAAACTTGGATGAGACAAAGTGTTTGCATAGAGGAAGAAACAGAAAAAGTAATGAGAATGTGGAGAACCTTGAATAACTTTGATCTTCGTCCTTTAGGCAAGGGGTTTTCAAAAACTGAAAAGTTTAAACTTTGTAAAAGGTCTTCCCACCTTTTTAAATGGAAACTTTGCAGAATCAAAGCCACAATATAGAAAATAGATAAAAGTGCCACTATTGTGGTTGATGTAGAAGTAGTCCCTGCTCCCCTGTACCTAACCCACATACACTCACTGACCTCCCTGAAACATTTAGGATGTGCAAATATTTTTAAAATGTCCATTTAAGCTAAAAAGTGTCATTATAGGTTCTTGTGCAG
>NW_011494372.1:8076-10261 GCF_000754665.1 Bison bison bison | reverse complement strand
TTTTTTATTTACCTGAACATCTAAGGAAAAGTTAGAAAATGGTGCCATTCTACAAGTGATTATTTTTACTTGAAAATATATATTGTGGATCCCATAGGGATAACTTTGCATTATTGGAAACATATCATAGCATATTTTTCTGCCCCTTTTCGTCTTACTCCATTCTGATGGTGTGTTTTGTAGCAGTTTTATGATATATCATATTGATGTCCTTGACAATCAAGACCACATAATTATTTCTTCCCTCCAAAAGTACAAGAAGACAAAAACATCTTTATTGTGTAAAAACCTCTAGTTCACTTTTGCAAAAAATTAAAAATGTGTCTTTCCTCACAGATAAATGAAGAAATATATAAAATATTAAAAATGCATAAATATACTTTAGGTATTGACATACATTTAAGAGCATACAGAATTTGTTAAGCAGGGTGCAACCTATTCAGTCTAGCTTGAACGCATGTATTCTGCAAATAATTTTATTTGGAAAGAGTAGAAATAATGGAAATAATAATGAAAAACAGTGGGATATACTATTAATGAGTTAACTTCAGTGTAGGAGATTATTGAATTTATTTGGGCCTTCCACAATTCCTCCATTTTTTCTAATTTTCTATTTATTCTAATGAAGTACTTTTGGTTTATGTGGAATATCTATGCCAAATAGTATATTCCAAAAAGTTATGCCATATAGGATTTTGCTGCTGGTAAGGTCTGATTCTATCACATCGCTTTTATTTTTTAAAAATTATTTATCAGCTTTTCTCAATACTGCTTACAACCAAACTAAAAACTGTGCAGGCCTAGTTTGCATACAAAATTCAATAAATTTTTAAATGTCACAAAATTGAAAGAATATGCTTCTAGAACTATTGATTTTTAATTCATATTGTAAAGCACATGTGGAGGAGGGCTGTGAGACTGAAGGCTCATCAGGCAAGACTTCCCAAAAATGGAGATAGCAGCTAAGAAGTTGATATCATTGTTTTCTAGTTTTGAGGTCTTTTAAGCATGCTTAGAAATGAATGAATACATGTGTATATTCCAACATCTCCTTTCTTGTGGGTAGGATTGGAGTTTTTAAATCGCAGGCTGCTAGTAAAGCAGAAAAACACATTTAAATTACAGCATTTACAGTCTTGTTTAGGAAATGGCAACCCACTCCAGTGTTCTTGCCTGGAGAATCCCAGGGACGGGGCAGCCTGGTGGGCTGCCATCTAGTGGGGTCCACAGAGTTGAACACAACTGAAGTGACTTAGCAGCAGCAGCAGTCTGCAGTAGCATACTGGGCACCTACCAATCTGGGGAGTTCATCTTTCAGTGTCCTATCTTTTTGCCTTTTCATACTGTTCATGGAGAGGGAAATGGCAACCCACTCCAGTATTCTTACCTGGAGAATTTCATGGATGGGGGAGCCTGTTGGGCTGTGGTCCATGGGGTTGCAGGGAGTTGGACACGACTGACCGACTTCACTTTCATTTTAGTTACATGTTAGCTAGATTTTTTTTTTTTCTGACATCTTGGCTTCTCCCCTTTAAATGAAAGATTTTTATGAAACATTAGGATAATGTACATTATTATGACAGGAAAAGCTCAATTGCCTAAAGGGTATGTTTTTTCCATAAAGCTGTTGGTGGTAGATCTGTGTTGTAGGTTGGAAATCTATAGTAAAAGTAATCCGTGGCTCAAGAAATAAGGTAGGTGCCAAGTACTTGCATATAAATGGGACATTTGTGGCTGTTAAGAGACTACTGTTTTAAAACAGCAGCATTACATGACCATAAATCCATTAGACATTTATATAGCCCAGCTCTAATCTCAATGTTCCTTGCATGTGGAGCAGCAAGATCTATAAATGTTATTACACATTGCTCATTAATATGCAAAGTGAACCTGTATACTCAGTGCATATTGCCTTGGCTTGTTAATGAGCATTTCATGGATTGTGTAGCTGCTGAACTACATTTTGATAGATACACTGAGTTGTTTCTTCAGGCCTTATGTTTCAGCATGCTTGTTCTCAGTTTGATGTATAAATTAGAGCACTACATTGAAGGGACCCAGGGCTTACTGCTACTGCTAAGTCACTTCAGTCGTGTCTGGCTCTGAAACTCTATAGCCTGTAGCCCACCAGGCTCCTCTGTCCATGGGATTCTCCAGGCAAGAATACTGGAGTGAGTTGCCATTT
>NW_011494372.1:5926-6666 GCF_000754665.1 Bison bison bison | reverse complement strand
GTTGCTCAGTTGTGTCCGACTCTTTGCAAACCCATGGACTACACAATCCGTGAAATTCTCCAGGCCAGAATACTGGAGTGGGTAGCCGTTCCCTTCTCAAGGGGATCTTCCCAACCCAGGGATCGAACCTAGGTCTCCCGCATTGCTGGTGGATTTTTTACCAGCTGAGCCGCAAGTGAAGCCCAAGGATACTGGAGTGGGTAGCCTATCCCTTCTCCAGAGGATCTTCCTGATCCAGGAATTGAACCAAGGTCTCCTGAATTGCAGGCAAAGTCTTTACCAACTGAGCTATCAGAGAAGCCCAACAAAGAAACACTTAATCCTATTTTAAAATTTTTAATGGTAATAAAGCATTTTATATAGCATTATTCAATGCTTAGAAATGCACATTTTAGACAATATTTGATGATTCTAACCATAATCACCTTTGCACTTTAATTCTATGTACTTACTCCTTACAGCTTATTCAAAACCTAAAGGAATAACATTTTTTATAGCAAGGTTAACATTTAGTAGTTCAAAGGATAGAGGTTATGTTTACAAATGCATTACTGAAATTCTATTTTAAAATTATTTCCTATCATAGTTTCAAAAAAAAAAGTTTGGTCGTAAAGGTCAGAATGGGAAACAGAACACTCTACATTGTATTCATACCACAATGGTGAAACTTTATATTGATAGATTGCCGGATGCTTCAGTCGTGTCTGACTCTGTGCGACCCCACAGACGGCAGCCCACAA
>NW_011494372.1:5491-5826 GCF_000754665.1 Bison bison bison | reverse complement strand
AATCACTGCAGATGGTGACTGCAGCCATGAAATTAAAAGATGCTTACTCCTTGGAAGGAAAGCTATGACCAACTAGATAGCATATTCAAAAGCAGAGACATTACTTTGCCAACAAAGGTCCGTCTAGTCAAGGCTATGGTTTTTCCAGTAGTCATGTACGGATGTTAGAGTTGGACTGTGAAGAAAGCTGAGCGCTGAAGAATTGAGGCTTTGGAACTGTGGTGCTGGAGAAGACTCTTAAGAGTCCCTTGGACTGCAAGGAGACTCAACCAGTCCTTTCTAAAGGAGATGAGTCCTGGGTTTTCTTTTCTCTCTAGTACTTTGGCCACCTCATG
>NW_011494372.1:4656-5391 GCF_000754665.1 Bison bison bison | reverse complement strand
GAAACTATTTTTCTTTTGGAGTCACCAAACTTCCAGAAAACCCCAAATACTCACTAGATTTATAGATTAACCTGCCTTAAGAAAGGTTATCTGTGTGCCCTGGTTTCACTAAGAAAACAAAGCAGAAACTGACAGAGATACTGAGAGCTGTCAAATATATGACGTCTTCTGAAATTCAAAATTTTTTCTTTGATTTTTTAGATGTGTAATTTATACTGGCATTTGTATTGTGAATTCTTAATCTTGAATTTTATCTCTCTCTTTCTTTGAAAAATCTAAGATTTCTTCTTCCAGTTGAATTATTTAAACCACATGGACAACTCTCTTCATTTTCAATAAGCTGGAATTTCTAATTAGTTTTACCTATAGGCATAAGTTTAAAATTAAAACTCTTTTAAACATATAATTGATTTATATTTAGGGACTAAACAAAGTAAAAGAGGAGAGTGAAAAAGTTGGCTTAAAGCTCAACATTCAGAAAACTAAGATGATGGCATCTGGTCCCATCACTTCATGAGAAATAGATGGAGAAACAGTGGAAACAGTGTCAGACTTTATTTATTTGGGCTCCAAAATCACTGCAGATGGTGACTGCAGCCATGAAATTAAAAGATGCTTACTCCTTGGAAGGAAAGCTATGACCAACTAGATAGCATATTCAAAAGCAGAGACATTACTTTGCCAACAAAGGTCCGTCTAGTCAAGGCTATGGTTTTTCCAGTAGTCATGTACCTG
>NW_011494372.1:0-730 GCF_000754665.1 Bison bison bison | reverse complement strand
CAAAAAAAAAAAAAAGCAATAATTGCCTTTTTCTTTTCCTATAGTTATTGCAGGCTGAAGGTTTAACAGAATTCAGAAGTGAGAGAATAAAGAATTTAGCAACCATAGCTTCACTCAGATTAAGGTCACTCAATTTGGGGGAATTGTACTCAAAGGATTAAAATGATTAATCTAGCTCAGTATATGGCCTGCAATTGAAGACACCTGGCTCACAGCTTGTTATGAGTTTGATACATGAGGTTCTTCAGCATTTACTGCCACAAAGTTTGAAGGGAATATACTGAAAAGAAGACACAGCAATAAACTTTAGGCAATAATTTCTCTCACAGTTTCTGTCAAGCTGGAAAGATATGTCATTCATATTTCTTAATTGGATTCATTTCTAAACAAATACAGACTTTCTGTAAAAGTTTCTAAACAGCCGTACACATGGAATTAATAACAATACAAAGTACTTATTGAACCAAGTTGTGAATGAACAATTCAAACAGAAATGAGAAAGAAATCCAAGAACAAAAAAGTGATTAAAGTATGAGAGCAGTTTTTAGATATGTTTCTCTAAAGTAGATATGAATTACAAGGTAGTAGTTTCCTTGATGTGGCCAATATGGCTTGGTGTTATGCTTTTAGGAGCACGCAGATCCTTATGTATTTGTGATGATTAAATACAAGAGGGCATTTGGAGCTTCATTGGACAAACATAGCCTGCTCAGTTGAATTTGGCATTCCT
>NW_011494371.1:4689-5207 GCF_000754665.1 Bison bison bison | reverse complement strand
GGGTAAAGACAAAGCTTCCCAGATGCTGGTGGTGCTGGTGAAAGTCACTCAGTCATGTCTGACTCTTTGCGACCCCAAGAACTACACAGTTTACGGAATTCTCCAGCCCAGAATACTGGAGTGGGTAGCCTTTCCCTTCTCCACGGGATCTTCCCAACCCAGGGATTGAACCCAGGTATCCAACATTCCAGGTGGGATTCTTTACCAGCTGAACCACCAGGGAAGCCCAAATGACTCCTTGGTAAAGAATCTGCCGCCAGTGCAGGAGACACAGGAAACACACGTTGGATTCCTGGGTCAGGAAGATCCCCTGGAGGAGAAAATGGAAGCCCACTCCAGTATTCTTGCCTGGAAAATCCTGTGGACACAAGAGCATGGTGGGCTACAGTCCATGGGGTGGCAGAGAGTCAGACACGACTGAGTACACACACGCATGCTAAGACAAAGTAACCCCCAAGAAAAGCTTGCTCTTTGTGGTCACAGGACCAGGAATGGACAACCTAATGAGATGAAAACTT
>NW_011494371.1:0-624 GCF_000754665.1 Bison bison bison | reverse complement strand
CCCCTGGCCAGAAGATGATGTAACACCCCTAAGACCTCTGTATACATCTGTATGAAGCACCTGACTTTAATAAAAGTCAGGACTGCTGACCCCACATGACTTGTATAACATCTCTGTGTATAAAAACAGACCCTGGAAAAATAAAAAATGGGATCAGTTCCTCAAAATACTGGTCTCCTCATGTCATTCTCTCTCTCAACCTCTGGCTGAGTTTCCATCTAGAGCACAGAGGCCCGCCAAGCTTACTAATTTTGCCTGGGCTTCTAAGATCCGACTGGGGAGGCCGCAGTGTCTCCTCTCCCACGGGAGAACGGAAGGACACCTGCAGCCTACGTAAGTGGTGCAAACTTCTTGGCTTGAAGTTTTATTGGTTTTTCGCGTAAACCAAGCTACTCAGCCTCTTTTCTGCACTGAATTTTCCTGCTGAGCTATCCTCATTCTATTACTCTTTATATCTCTAGTTAATATTTAATTAAAGCCAGTGTATTTGCCGACGCCGTCTCTCCTTCAAATTTCCCTGGATCCACCGGGGCTGGACCCTGGCAACTGACCTAGAGCCAGACATCCTGGAATGTGAAGTCAAGTGGACCTTAGAAAGCATCACTATGAACAAAGCTAGTGGAG
>NW_011494370.1:16036-16624 GCF_000754665.1 Bison bison bison | reverse complement strand
GTGTGTGTGTGTGTGTGTGTGTGTGTGTGTGTGTGTTGTGGGGGAATGGTGTTTTCTTTATATGCTTCTGCATTTTTTACAATACACAGTATTTTGTATGTAAGAAACATTAAAAGGGGGAAATATAGCTTACTTCAGATTAAGAAAAATCAAAAGAAACAAAAGCACCCCTACTATCCTAAAAGGTTTCTGAATGCCAGGTCAACGGTTCAGGCCTGGCAATAAAGGCTCTGATGTTCCAGGCTGAGCTGAGCCATACCTGGGCAGGCACTGGAGGCTGGGCAGAAATGTACAACCCACTGAACAAAAGCAGCCTGGATTTTCTGGCTTCCTCTCCACCCCTGCCTCAAGTCCCAAAGCCAGAAATTATTCCTGGTGGTCAACTCTGGGTCTCTGTGGCTCTTGGTCTTCACAGTTTTTGCTATAGCAACTATACTTGGCGGGGGCGGGGGTGTGTGGAACACAAAAAACCTACTGCTCTGAATACAAAAGAACCTAGCTTGGCAGCTAGCGCACAAGGCATTGTCTGGGAGCTTTCTGCCCACTCCTCTTTCATCTGGGCCTGTTCATTCTAGCCTATTGCCATCA
>NW_011494370.1:15205-15936 GCF_000754665.1 Bison bison bison | reverse complement strand
GCCATTTCCTTCTCCAGGAAATCTTCCCAACTCAGGGATTGAACCTGGGTCTCCTGCATTGTCAGGGGGCTTCTTTACCGCTGAACCACCAGGGAAGCCCAAAGGGAACATTGCTCACTCTCATATACCACTGATGCAGTGTCATATGGCACAGCCTTTTGGAGGGGAAGTTGGCAATACTTAGGAAAATTTTACTGCATAAGCTACTTGATCAAGCAATTTCAACTCAAGGAATTTGCCCATAGATATACTCATAAAAACATGCCAAAATGTGTTGAAGTATGTTCAGTGCTGAGTCTTATGAGAGAATGAAAAAATTTTACATAAAGGGAGGGATTGGGGGCAGGAGGAGAAGGGGACGACAGAGGATGAGATGGCTGGATGGCATCACCGACTCGATTTACAAGAGTTTGGGTGAACTCCAGGAGTTGGTGATGGACAAGGAGGCCTGGCGTGCTGCAATTCATGGGGTTGCAGAGTCGGACACGACTGAGCGACTGAACTGAACTGAATTGAACTGATTCTTTAAGGGAACTGTTAAAGAAATCACAGTATATACATGTTGTGGAATATTATATATCAGCAAAAAATAATCAAGTTGATACCTCTGTATGGAAGTAAAAATACACCTTGACACATTATTGAGTAAAAAAACAAGTTGTAGAACTTGTACTATTATTTTATTTTTGTTTAAAAAAGAGTGTTCATGTGTTTAAGTTGGAATTATACAC
>NW_011494370.1:12273-13236 GCF_000754665.1 Bison bison bison | reverse complement strand
TCGACTTGGAAAAAAAACACAGCCCTTTCCTTCCATGTGCAGAGCAAAATGATGAAGACTCTGAATATCTGAGTAAAATTTCAGCTGTATTCATCTTTCCTTTTTTCCCCTTCCCAAATACAGCTCAGTGACACTTCAAATTAAGTGGTCTCAAGAGTGGATTTAAAAACCAAGTTAATATGTGCACGCAGGATGGGCTGGCCATCTTGGAGGTGGTTAATAGATCCAAATATCACTGTGCTGCTGTTCCAGATAGTTATCCACCTGTTGAGCCTCATAATCAATCCTTATTTTGTTATAATCCAGGAACTGATTACATTCAATGTTCTCTGTGTTCACTTGATTGGTCACTTGTGGGGGGAAGGGATATCTGCAAGGCCTTGCCCCTCTCCCCTTTTAATCAACCAAGACAACACATTCCTTACCCAGTAAATAATAAATATGAATTAACTGATGAGTTTCAAAGGTCAGTTAAAAATCGAAGTTGAAAATAAGTTCGTGCTGATTTTTTACGAGTGGTTCACTTCCTCCCCTCTTTATTCATTCCCGCAGCTAATATGGAAAATTGAACGAATTCTGACCTGCCAGGCTCAAGTTTACTGCCAAAAAGGAAAGGGGGTAGGTTGCTAGGCAAATTAATACTATAAACCCAGGAAAGTGACATCCTGCTAGTGGAGTGTGCTAACAAGCAGGTTTTAAGCGCCACTCCGATTGCACTTTGCATTCAAATGACCAGTATGCTAATTACAGTCCTTATCTGTTTGTTCAAGGCCTTTAAGAGGCTCCACAGTTCAGAGCACAGACCCCAGCCAGCAGTTTGACCGCAGGCAGGTTTGTGGAAATAATCACATGGCATTTCTTTCAACATATTTTCAAATTCAAGTTTCTTACAAATCGAGATTGGCCTTTTCCCCATTCAGGGAATTAGTGAGGCTTAACTGTGTTCACTGTGGTGCCGGCCCC
>NW_011494370.1:11622-12173 GCF_000754665.1 Bison bison bison | reverse complement strand
GCAAGGTGTATTACCTCTCTTCAAAAGATACCATCAGGGCTTCGTCAAAGGTCAATGGAGGGCATGTGTCAAAGATGGCAGGGCGTGGCCATATCTGCTCACCAAAGCCAGACACAAAGGGAGCTTGAGGACGATGAGTTATGTGCTTCTCTTCCTGATGCTTTCATTTACCTGGAGGTCAACACCTTTCTCTACATTATCTTAGGGCTCCAGATGTTCATGAGGGGGACTATCAACTGCATCTCTGTGACACATTCTACATGCAAATCTAATTTTATTAGCACCTACTAAGGACAGGGCACACAGGTACTACAGATACTACACAGTTGAACTAAACTTGGACTGTCTCAAGGAACTTGGGATCTAGTTGGGGAGAAAAAATACAAATCCAAGTAACTAGGATACAAGAGAGGTGTAGTAAGTATACCAAGGAAAATCCAAAGTCTTAGATTTCAGAAAGAGGAGAATTACACCCAGACAGTTACACTCCAGTTCCAACCCATCTTTTCCAGGTTCTTCTCCCACCTGTCCTCCCTTATATTCCAAGCGTC
>NW_011494370.1:9484-11522 GCF_000754665.1 Bison bison bison | reverse complement strand
CACCAAACCAATATCTGTTTCCCTGATATGCCTTGACTTTCATACTTCTGTGCCTTTCCTCCTGCTCTTCCCTTTGCCTATCATAGCTTTCTCTCTCTTTTCCCTGAGTGCGTGTGTATGTTAGTCGCTCAGTCGTGTCTGACTCTTTGCAGCCCCGTGGACTATAGCTCGCCAGGCTCCTCTGTCCACGGAATTTTCCAGACAAGAATTGCCCACTCCAGTGGGTTCCCCACTCAGGGATCAAACCCGAGTCTCCCGCATTGCAGGTGGATTCTTTATCAGCTGAGCCACCAGGGAGTCCCTTCTTTCCCTACATGGTGATATTTAATGTGTATTTCCAAATCCTACTCAAATAACATCTCTGTTGAAGCACAAACTGTTCTGATGTTTATAACCCACTGTTATCTGTACCTGGTAGACATGAATGTTGACTGACATCACTGCTGGGTACCCTATTCCAATTCAGTGACATACAACAGGACGTTGATACAACCAATTTTGGATTATTTGGGGGGAAGAGAATAAAGTCTTAAAATGTCTTACTAAGATGATCAACAGAAACCTGTTCTTCTGTTACACACCTTCTATAACTGTTTTAAACTTTGAGAAATTGTGGAAATAGTACAGAGGGTTCCCAGGTATCCTTCAATGAGTTTCCCCCAATGTTTTGATACATTGTATTATGTTACTTTACACAGCCACAGTACCTTGTCAAAACCTGTGAAATTGGCATTGATACAGTACTACTAACTGAAATACAAACCTTTTTCAGAATTTGCCAGTTTTACATGCGCTCTCTCATTAGATAATATACCAACTCAGGTGAAAAGCAGCAAAACTATTTGTGGTAGATATGAATGTCAACTTTTTTTCCCCCTCAGGCCCATCCCCTCTGAAAAAAAGGCCAAAATCTCAAGAGTCAAAACTTGCTTGGGACTGAAAGAGAGAAAAATCAGCTTGGACTAAGGAAAAACAGCCCTGCCATTCACTAGGCTGGGAGAACAGACAAAGGAACACAAGCTGCAAAGTTAACAGAAAACACAGTTTCTCCCAAGGTTACATAGCGCCTGTAAAATGCCATAATGACCTCCATCTTCTTTGAGTGACTACTACTATTGATACTGTCTTGCCAGTGATGGCTCAGACCCACTTTGTTATTCTCTTGTATTACTAAGAATACCAATTACTAAGCCACCCTTGCCTCATGACAGTACCCAATTCTTACTCAACCCCTCTTCTCCTGATCCCATCTCAGAAACTGCAATCAATCCAGAAATCATCCCTGCTTCCTTAGATCCTCCTCAGCATCCTTCAAAAGATGTTCCCTCCTCCTCCTCTTTTCAAGAGTGGTACCCTACGGTTCCTCTGGAAGGCATTTCCTCAATGCATATCGACTTTGTCCAATTGTATTTGACAGTCCAATACATTTGACTTTGTACAACTATAGTCTTGTCTCTGGTAGCCTTTTGCTTATTAAGCTTTAACATAAATAATGCAACAACCAACCTATGGCTATCCAGAAGGCCCCGCAAATTATCAAGAGTTAACCATATTTCCTTGAATCTACCTAGAGTCACACACTATACCTAAAACTGAGATTTACATAGTAGGTACCTAGTAGATTTTCAGTGAGTGGATGTGGGGTTGTCATATCAGATTTGTTGGAATGTCACCGGATCCAGGGAAAATAGCCCAGAGAAACAGTATTGTATAGAAGTTCAATGTGCAGACTCTGAAATTAATCTGCTGATATTCAAACTCTAGATTCACTAGTTAACAGCTCTGAGACTCTGGCAACTTATTGAGCCTTTCTGAACCTCAATTTCCTCATCTGTGAAATGGGGATCCTTCATAGGGTAACTGAGAAGATTAAATATAAATTAAACGCCTATAAAGTGGGAAAGCTTTAGGGTAGTAAGTAGGTCCCAATTTGCTGCACTTGGAATCACTTGGTGATCAGTATAAAACGCCAGTGCCTGACCCATGCCCAGAGATTCTGATTTAATTGTATGGTATGAAACTGGGTATTGGAGTTTAA
>NW_011494370.1:8012-8548 GCF_000754665.1 Bison bison bison | reverse complement strand
AGAACTGTGGTGCTGGAGAAGATTCTTGAGAGTCCCTTGGACTGCAAGGAGATCAAACTAGTCCATCTTAAGGGAAATCAATCCTGAATATTCATTGAAAGGACTGATGTTGAAGCTGAAGCTCCAATACTTTGGCCACCAGATGCGAAGAGCCGACTCATTGGAAAAGACCCTGATGCTAGGAAAGATTGAGGGCAAGAGGAGAAGGGGGTGACAAAGGGTGAGATGGTTGGATGGCATCACCGACTCAATGGACATAAGTCTGAGCAAGCTCTGGGACATGGTGAAGGACAGGGAAGCCTGGTGTGCTATAGTCCATGGGCTCACAAAAAGTTGGATACAACTGAGTGATTGAACAATAAATAAATTACAGAAAGGCTTACAGGCTCAAGGACTCAGCTACTGGGCTAGGTGTTCTGAAACCACCCTGGATGCGAACCATCCACAAGCTAGACCCCAGAGCTTATCATTTACTCTGCTCAATTAGAAAATAACTGGGTGCCATCCATCCACATCACAGAAAGGGAGGCTGATCC
>NW_011494370.1:7325-7912 GCF_000754665.1 Bison bison bison | reverse complement strand
AAGTATCCTGTTCTAGTTATACCACACAGTCTTCAAATTCCTGAGATTTTTAGTAAATGCTAAAAGATCTAGAATTTCCATAACAAAAGCCTCAAATACTAAATCTATTTTTAAAACTGTATTTCACTTTTTTTTTTTATAAAAAATCCATCCCACACACGCGACACACACATGTTGACATCCGAGTCATCTCTCTACAGTTTAAGACAATAATCCATGGACATGACAGGCCTGTCCTAAACAAAACTATAAATTATTTTTAATATGCTGTAATCAAGATTGCCAGGAGAAATATCAGCAGCCTCAGATATGCAGATGATACCACTCTAATGGTAAAAAGTGAAGAGGAACTAAAGAGACTCTTGATGAGAGTGAAAGAGGGGAGTGAAAAAGCTGGCTTAACACTCAACATTCAAAAAACTAAGATCATGCCATCCAGTCTCATCACTTCATGGCAAATAGATGGGGAAACAAAGGAAACAGTGACAGACTTTATTTTGGGGGTCTCCAAAATCACTGCAGATAGTGACCACAGTCATGAAATTAAAAGACGCTTGCTCCTTGGAAGAAAAGCTATGACAAACCTG
>NW_011494370.1:6599-7225 GCF_000754665.1 Bison bison bison | reverse complement strand
AGAGAAAGAGACCAAAAACTAGTCCTGGAACAAGCGAGAGAGGCTATGGAATAATAATGACTCAAGCTTACAAGAGTGGAGCCTTCTTAAAAGTCAGCTTGCAGACAAATGAATAAACTAATTTAGGCAAGCATCAAGTCATGGAGACCTCATAAAAATAGCCATCAACCAGAATGAGGTAAGGCTCACTCAAGCAATGTGAGCCAACCCACTCTGAGCCAGCATCTATGATACACAAAATCGTATGAAGGAAAAGACTGGTTACACTTTCTATTCCGTATTTGGATTTATGGGAAAGGAATGTCAAAAGCCACAAGAAAAGCAAATAGGAAGACTTCCGTCATTTGAGCCCACCAAATTTAGTTTTGTGATAATCCCAGACCTAGGGTGGAATAAAGTTACCTTTTGCATTTCCTACCAAAAGACTGTTTGCTAAGTAAATTACTAGTGTTCATGTCAGATTGTTTGGGCGAAGATCACTTCTTTTCATTATTTCTGTGGCATTAATTTGTATATCTATGTCTTAATTATCAATGTGTCTCATTCATGCAATGAGCAGTCTTTTTTTTTATTAACACCTTTTATATATCAGGAAGCATGATAGGCATTAAGGAAACAAAGATATA
>NW_011494370.1:5166-6499 GCF_000754665.1 Bison bison bison | reverse complement strand
GTGAAGAGCTGACTCATTGGAAAGATTGAAGGCAAAAGGAGAAGAGAGTGGCAGAGGATGAGATGATTGGATGGCATCACTGACTCAATGTACATGAGTTTGAGTAAACTCCAGGAGACAGCGAAGGACAGGAAAGCTTGGTGTACTGCAGTCCATGGGGTTGCAAAGAGTTGCATGTGACAGTCACTGAATTCAGGAGACCCCAGTTTGATTCTTGGGTCGGGAAGATTAGCTGGAGAAGGGATAAGCTACCCACTCCAGTATTCTTGGGCTTCCCTTGTGGCTCAGCTGGTAAAGAATCTGCCTGCAATGCAAGAGACCTGAGTTCAATCCCTGGGTTGGAAAGATCCCCTGCAGAACGGAAAGGCAACCCACTCCAGTATTCTGGCCTGGAGAATTCCGTGGACTGTATAGTCCATGGGGTCGCAAAGAGTCAGAGACGACTGAGCAACTTTCACTTCACTTCACATCACTAGTGACAGAACAACAACAAATAAGTTCTTTCCCTTTCTGTGTTCCATTCTTCCTTTCAATGTCCTCTCCTAGGCACCTAGAGACCCAAAGAGCTAAGGTAGCTGCTTGTTTCCTTCCTTGGTTTGGGTAAAAGAAATCTGATTGAGTTCTTCTCAGTACAGTCCTAATCATTTCATGGATTGTGTCCTTTAGATATCTGCACTTAGAAATGAATTGCACAGGTGAAAATATAGAAACTGCTGCAGGTTTAGGGGGAGAGGATGAAAAAGGGAATTTTTTTTGATAGAGAAAAAGAACCTGCTAAAGTGACCATCCCACAGCCAAGTTTGGTTCTGATGGGGTTCAGGGTTGTCAGTCATCAGAACTCCATGATCTCAAAAAGAGATTTCTGCATTTATACAGGCAAGGAAGACTTGTCATCAACTCTAAGAAATTTCCAAACAAAAACAGGGCTTTTGGTCAGAAAGAAATTCAAAATGCATCTCAGTGCTGATGACCCTCAGCTTTCTGGTTAATTGCAATTTGACCATACTAGGAGTCAAGGCTAGTTCCCATCTCAAGAACATCCATCTTTACTGCTGTTCATCTTTCTGCATTCTGATTTAGAAGGGCGGGAGGTGATGGTGGGGTTGGGACACATTCTCACTGGTATTTTAACAGACCCTTGAGATAACCTGGATTAAAACAGACTGGTGAAATTGAAAAGCCATTTTCTGGCCTGAGGGTTTTGATTGGCTACAATACACTGCTTTAAAATAACATCTTCATTTGTTATTTTTAAATAACACCTTCATTTTTAAACACAAATTCTCTTGTTTAAAAAATGACATTTACAAATAATTCAGCACTTTGAAGATAA
>NW_011494370.1:4485-5066 GCF_000754665.1 Bison bison bison | reverse complement strand
AATAAAAATAATAAGCAAATACATTTTCCTCTAAGTAGATACTCTCCCATTTTCAATGATTTTTGAGCCCAAAGCTCTTTCTACACTAGCCAAGACAAATGGACTAGGCCATTTACCCAATAGGTCATTTGCAAAGCACCTAGGGAAAAGGGTAGTTGTTTTCAAATAATTTACTGTGCCAAAACATACCAAAAAAGGAAGGCACAAAAACAAAGCAAAATAAAACCTCACACATTTCATTGGGTTAGTGACAGCATAGTTTCAAAGTTTCTGAATCAAAAAGGTAAATATTGTCACTCTGTTTATTTAACTTATATGCAGAGTACATCATGCGAAATTAGGAACTGTATGAATCACGACCTGGGATCAAGATTGCCAGGAGAAATATCGACAACCTTAGATATGCAGATGATACCACTCTAAGACAGAAAGCAAAGAGGAACTATAGAGCCTCTTGATGAGAGTGAAAAAGCTGGCTCAAAACTCAACATTCAAGAAATGAAGATCATGGCATCTGGTCCCATCACTTCATGGCAAACAGATGGGGAAAAAGTGGAAGCAGTGACAGATTCTATTTTCTT
>NW_011494370.1:3213-3867 GCF_000754665.1 Bison bison bison | reverse complement strand
TAATCAGCTTTTTTTTTTTTTTAATAAGTTTTCCGACTAAGCTTATATGGTGACAAAACCATTGAGGCTCTCTCTATAAATATGCATGTTCCCTTGCAGAAATATTGACGTGATTGATTGCTGGGTTCTGCAGTAGTAGTTTTAAAATAAAAAGAAAATAGTGAATTATGAAACTTATCTGGCTCCTAGGCTTTTAGTTAAGGGGTTGCAAAACTATTTCTATACCACTTTTATAGATAAGGAAACTGATATTCAGGGACTTGGCCAAGGTTGCAGAGCTAGCAAATGGTGGAACCTGGTGGAGAATCAATGTCTTTCTGACTCTAACCCTTTGCAATGTCCACTACGTAAGTTTGGCTGGGAATTTATTTAAGAGGTACGGTGTATGGGTGGATGTTGCAAATAAAGTAAGGTTGAGACCAAGTAATCAGAGAGCATCTCAAAAATCTGCCTTGCAAAATTGTGTCTCTGTTAGTTAGCCACCTTGGTAGTATCATTTGTCACAATTCTATCCTCAAAAGAAATTATTTTCTGACAGTACATTTTAGTACTGCTTTTAGAAAACTGACAGACGGTTAATGGGGAAACTCAGAAAGGTGATCCATTTCTAAAGGATTCCAGGTGTTTATCACTCTACTCTCTAGCGGGACATGT
>NW_011494370.1:2014-3113 GCF_000754665.1 Bison bison bison | reverse complement strand
CATGTGGATTTGCAGTAGAAAATTTGAACAGTACTATTTGCTCAAGATAAACCATCTATGTGACCAAATCAGCCATGTTCCAGCAATGTGACAGATTCATGGTATAGTCGCAGCACTCTAATAACCATATTCATAAGCGGTGCCATTTTTGAGAAACTACTAGAGATAAGAAACACTGCCATATAGTTTATATCATTATTAATCTTACAACAATCTTGAAATGTAGTTAGAGACTGTGGTGATGATGATGATGATGATGATAACAATGTACTAAATCTTTACAATGTGGTAGGCACCATGTGGGCTAAATTATTTTATTTTTTATTGGAGGATAATTGCTTTATGTGTTTCCCAGGTGGTGCTAGTGGTAAAGAACCCACCTCCCAATGCAGGAGACACAAGAGACATGGGTTTGATGCATGGATGGGGAAGATCTCCTGGAGGAAGGCATGGCAACCCACTCCTATATTCTTGCTTGGAGAATCCTATGGACAGAGAAGCCTGGCAGGCAATGGTCCATAGGGGTCACAAAGAGTTTGACATGACTGAAGCAACTTGGCACACACACAATTGCTTTACAATGTTGTAGTGATCTCTGCCATTTATCAGCGCAAATCAGTCATAATTATACATATAGGAGAAGGAAATGGCAATCCACTCCAGCACTCTTGCCTGGAAAATCCCATGGATGGAGGAGCCTGATAGGCTACAGTGCATGGGGTCGCAAAGAGTCGGACATGACTGAGTGACTTTACTTTCACTTTCCCCTGCCTCTAGAGCCTCCCCCGCACTATTCCATCCCTCTAGGTCATCACAGAGTGCCAGGCTGGGCTCCCTGTGTTAAACAGAAGCTTCTGGCAAGCTATCTATTTTACACATGATAGTGAATACACTTTCTCATTCCATCCTATCCTTTGGGGAGACCCTTTGCCTGATGTGTCCACAAATCCATTCTCTACATCTGTGTCTCTATTTCTGCCCTGCAAATAGGTTCCTCAGTCAGTTCAGTTCAGTCGCTCAGTCGTGTCTGACTCTTTGAGACCCCATGTACTGCAGCACACCAGGCTTCCCTGTCTATTACCAACTCCAGGAATTTACA
>NW_011494370.1:1567-1914 GCF_000754665.1 Bison bison bison | reverse complement strand
GTGTGTATAAGAATTTGAAAAAGAATAGATACATGTATATGTATAACTGAATCACTTTACTGTATACCTGAAACTACCAGAACATTGTTAATGTAGATACTTAATGTATATTAAAAAGGCTGAGCACCAAAGAAGTGATGCTTTCAAACTATGGTATTGGAGAAGACTCTTGAGACTGCAAAGAGATCAAACCAATCAATCCTAAAGGAAATCAACCCTGAATATTCATTGGAAAGACTAATGCTGAAGCTGAAGTTTCAATATTTTGGCCACCTGATGCAGAGCCGACTCATTGGAAAAGACCCTGATGCTAGGAAAGATTGAAGGCAGGGGGAGAAGGGGATGAC
>NW_011494370.1:0-498 GCF_000754665.1 Bison bison bison | reverse complement strand
CAGACATGACTGAGCGACTGAACTGAACTGAAAGACCAATATAGCCTCAGTAAACTGGTTTCCTCAGTGGCATATGTAAGAATTCCCCCAAACACTTTTAAACATCCAGCTACATATTATTAGTATAAGCTTACTGTCCCATTAAGCATCTTCCCAGGTGGTGCAGTCGTTAAGAATCTGCCTACCAACACAGGAAATGCAAAGAGACACAGGTTCGATTCCTGGGTCAGGAAGATCCCCTGGAGGAGGAAATGGCAACCCACTCCAGTATTCTTACTAGGAAAATTCCGTGGACAGAGGGGCCTGGTAAGCTACAGTCTATGGGGCCACAGAGTTGGACACGACTGAGTGACTGAGGGACACACACATTGTCCCATTAGGTTGGGTTACTTACATGGATTCTAGAGTCTGATGTGCAATCATTCATTAACCATGAGAGCCACCTGATGACTACATGCACCCTATGAAGTATCCTCAGAAAGAATATTTTAATAGAAA
>NW_011494369.1:4684-5202 GCF_000754665.1 Bison bison bison | reverse complement strand
ATCTTAAAATGCACATTACAACTGATTCACACATACTAATTTCATAAATGTTAATACAGAAAATAGGCAGCAAATTCAAAGTATAAAGTATCTATACATGTTAACAAACAGCATAATTCAATGTCAAGCACTTAACATAGGCCTAGGAAATTGAGAATGAACTCTCTTGATAATCTCACCCCAATTCCACACTGATCTATCCTAAATTTCTGCCTCTAATCCTGACTAAACTTAAATCAAACAATGTTTCATCCTTCACTCCACATGTCTCTTCCCCATATAGCGGGCAAAGTGATGTCAGTATTTCTCTAATACCAATATCAGACAGAGACATTACATACACATACAACTGATATCCCTTATGAATACAGATGCAAGAGTCCTCAACAAAATACTGGCAAACAAAACCTAACAACATATAAAAAAGATTATATACCATGATCATGTGGGGTTTATGGAGGTATGCAAAGTTGGTTCATTATATGAAAGTCAATCAACATTATGCCATTTTAATACAA
>NW_011494369.1:0-552 GCF_000754665.1 Bison bison bison | reverse complement strand
CAGTCCATCTGAAGATCAGCCCTGGGATTCTTTGGAAGGAATGATGCTATAGCTGAAACTCCAGTGCTTTGGCCACCTCATGCAAAGAGTTGACTCATTGGAGAAGACTCTGATGCTGGGAAGGATCGGGGGCAGGAGGAGAAGTGGACGACAGAGGATAAGATGGCTGGATGGCATCATTGACTCGGTGGACATGAGTCTGAGTGAACTCCAGGAGTTTCTGATGGACAGGGAGGCCTGGAGTGCTGCAATTCATGTGATCGCAAAGAGTCGGACATGACTGAGCAACTGAACTGACCCTTAGAAAATGGCCAGGGGTGGCACACACACACAACACAAAACAAAACAAAAACAAAAACAAACAAACAGAACAAAACAAAAAAAAATGGGCACAAACCACATGATCAGGAAAGAAACATCAACAGGTAAATATTTAGTCAATGCTTAGAAAGAAGCCTCTGGAAATTGCCTCATTTGCTCTATTATCAGTGAGTCAAAAAGTTAAACTGACAGGCAATATCACTAATGAGAAACCAAAAAGGCCATTATCCA
>NW_011494368.1:30107-30953 GCF_000754665.1 Bison bison bison | reverse complement strand
CAGGTGGCCAAAGTATTGGAGCTTCAGCTTTACCATCAGTCCTTCCAATGAATATTCAGGGTTGATTTCCTTTAGGATTACACGGGGATATAGCAGTTATCAAAACAAATATGCTTTTATTTTCAATGAAAGTATTGCCTAATAAGGGATAGCAACAGATGATTGTAAAATTATATGGGTAGGGCTATGATTCAATAAAAGGGAGAACATAGGAATGCAGCCAACAAGGACTTACAGTAATGGGGCAACTTGAGACAGTCAAAGAAGGATTTTTGTGGTTGTTAGTGTCATTGCTATTGATTAAATGTGAACTAGAACTGAGGACAGTCCAAATTAGTAAAAGGAGTGGAAGGAGAAATGAGTTTTCAGACAGAGTATATACAAAGACATAGAGGCAATAAATGCTCACTATATTAGTTTATGTCTAAGTGTGCCCTGGGAAAGCACTCTAGGAATAGAGGGGAGAAAGCACCACATCTTGCCTTATCCAAGAGTAAAATGTCCCCTTCTGGTTATTCTAATACCTCAGAGTATTGTGCCCAGCAGAATTCAGAGTGTACATTTATTATTTCTTTTGTTTTAATAAATTATTTTATTTTAGCTTATAGCAATTTTAAGAACAGAATCATGAATGTATACACAGTCTATCTTCAGTGACATCATCATAGCACAAATTAAAAATGAATTGTATCCAATGCAAGAATTGTTAGATAAATTATATGTCCTGAAAATATCCTGAAATCAAACTTATCTGGAGAAAAGTTCATAATTCTACATGTAAGAAGATTTTAAAAAATCATATTACAAAACAAATATATTGAGTTGTCCCAAAGTTTGTTTGTTCAT
>NW_011494368.1:28528-28664 GCF_000754665.1 Bison bison bison | reverse complement strand
ACTGGGAGACCCTTTTATGGTACAGCAAAGACCCTCAGCAAGTATTTGCTGAATGAAGGCATAATAAATAAGGGAAATAGAGGAGTTTTTGTACAAATTTCAGTAAAATTACAAAACATACTAACACTCTTTAAAG
>NW_011494368.1:25232-26132 GCF_000754665.1 Bison bison bison | reverse complement strand
CTGGGATAAAGCCCACTTGGTCATGATGTATGATCTTTTTAATATGTTGTTGGATTCTGTTTACTAGATTTTTGTTAAGGATTTTTGCATCTATGTTCATCAGTGATATTGGCCTGTAGTTTTCTTTTTTTATGACATCTTTTTCTGGTTTTGCTATTAGGATGATGATGGCCTCATAGAATGAGTTTGAAAGTTTACCTTCTTCTGAAATTTTCTGGAAGAGTTTGAGTAGAATAAGTGTTAGCTCTTCTCTCAAGAATTTTTTGGTAGAATTAAGCTGTGAAGCTATCTGGTCCTGGGCTTTTGTTAGTTGGAAAATTTCTGATTACAGTTTCGATTTCTGTGCTTATGGGTCTGTTAATATTTTCTATTTCTCCCTGGTTCCATTTTTGAAAGTTATAATTTTCTAAGAATTCATGCATTTCTTCCAAGTTGTCTATTTTTTTGGCATATGGTTGCTGATTGTAGTCTTTTATGATCCTTTGTATTTCTGTATTGTCTGTTGTGATTTCTCCATTTTCATTTCTAATTTTGTTGATTTGATTCTTCTCCTTTTTTTTTCTTGATGAATCTGGCTAATGGTTTGTCTATTTTGTTTATCTTCTCAAATAACCAGGTTTTAGCTTTGTTGATTTTTGCTATGGTCTCTTTTGTTTCTTTTGCATTTATTTCTGCCCTAATATTTATGATTTATTTTCTTCTACTAACCCTGGGGTTCTTCATTTCTTTTTGTAGTTGCTTTAGGTGTAGAGTTAGATCATTTATTTGATTTCTTTCCTGTTTCTTGAGGTAGCCTTGTATTGCTAGGAAGCTTCCCCTTAACACTGCTTTTACTGAATCCCATAGGTTTTGGGTTGTTGTGCTTTCATTTTCATTCGTTTCTACGCAGATTTTTACTTC
>NW_011494368.1:23710-24221 GCF_000754665.1 Bison bison bison | reverse complement strand
AGCTGGTTTGGTAGGGATGAATGCTCTCAGCTTTTGTTTGTCTGTAAAGCTTTTGATTTTTCCTTCATATTTGAATGAGATCCTTGCTGGGTACTGTAATCTGGGTTGTAGGTTTTTATCTTTCATCACTTTAAGTATGTCCTGACAGTCTCTTCAGGTTTGAAGAGTTTCTATTGAAAGATCAGCTGTTATCCTTATGGGGATCCCCTTGTGAGTTGTTGTTTTTCCCTTGCTGCCTTTAATATTTGTACTTTGTGTTTGATATTTTTAAATTTGATTAATATGTGCCTTGGGGTGATTCACCTTGGGTTTATCCTGTTTGGGACTCTCTGAGTTTCTTGGACTTGGATGACTATTTCCTTGCCCATTTTAGGGAAGTTTTCAACTATTATCTCCTCAAGTATTTTCTCATGGCCTTTCTTTTTGTCTTCTTCTTCTGGGACTCCTGTGATTCAAATGTTGGGGCATTTAACATTGTCCCAGAGGTCTCTGAGATTGTCCTCCTTTTTTA
>NW_011494368.1:19616-21387 GCF_000754665.1 Bison bison bison | reverse complement strand
TCTGGCTCTGGCTGTGACCCGCCTGCCTCCCTGCCTCCGGTGGGGGATGGGCCAGTCTGCTGCTGGCTAGCTCTCCTCTGGTATTAGCTCAGTCCTTTGTTCTGTGAGCGGGCCGGCAGTGCCTTAGGTTAGAGCTTTTCTTGGGAAAGTTCTCTCTCTCTCTCTTTTCTTTTTTTTTTCCCCCTCTCTCTGGCTATCCCACAGTTTGGGTTGCTATCTCATGTTAGCTCCCTCAGATTGTCCTCAGGGCATTCAGGTCTGGTCCTTACCCTAAGCAATGCAGCCCGTTCCTCCCCGTTCAGCCCCCACTTGCTTGTGGTGGATGTGAGCATCTGGGCTACTTCTCCACCAGGAGTTGCAGTTAAGCACGTAATCTGTGAGTTTTATTTATTTATTTTTCTTCCTGGTTATGTTGCCCTCTGAGATTCCAAAACTCCCCACAGACCTGCCAGTGAGGGGATTTCCTGGTGTTTGAAAACTTCTCCTCCTTTACAACTCCCTCCCTGGGATAAGTCTCTATCCCTAACTCTTTTATCTCTCTTTTTATCTTTTATATTTTGTCCTACCTCCTTTCAAAGACATTGTGCTGCCTTTCTGGGTGCCTGGTGTCCTCTGTCAGAGTTCAGAAGTTGTTTTGCTCAGTGTTCAAATGATCTTTTGATGAATCTGTGGGGGAGAAAGTGGTCTCCCAGTTCTATTCCTCCACCGTCTTAGGACTGTGCCCCCAGAGGCATATATTTATTATGTATGTCTAATGTACCCATTCACCTATACTAGGTGCTATGTTATTGTCTATTATAGAAATTGCTTCTAAGAGCTAAGTGCTGTAATTGGGACTTTTTAAAAAGTTTGAAAACCCTTTAGAATAACCTGCCACCAGCTTTACTTCCCAATTATTGAGATGTTTCCATTTCCCTTATTTCTTGGTCTTATCAAATCTAAGAAGGCTTCTTTAACATCTTCTCTTTTTTTACATGCTGTTTGGAAGTATTTTTAATTTGTGACATTAGCAAAACAAGTTTCAGCTTAAGCCAATTTGGGGTTCTTTCTTAGTATCATGAAATACAGAAGTAATGAATTTCCTTTCATCATGAAGTTGTCAGAAGAAAGGTTGTGTGGTGTGTGAGGCAGATTATTTTGAGGTACTTCAAACATTCTTCCCCTCCTCTATTTGTATTTCTTTCCTGCTTAGTACATCCATTCTATGCCTTCCTATCAAAGTTTCCCTATATGGGAACCTCCAGTCTTGTCCTCCTAGACATTACCAAACATCTCTCAAATTTATCTGATGGAATTCCCCATCTAATCAAAATTTGATGCTCTTTGCCTTGTTTTACACTGGTCCTTGTTAGAAGAACAATTAAGCAACATAACTATGGTGACAGGAGTGGAAAATAGCTCACTGTATTAAACTTCTAATGTAATGTATACATCTAGAGGGACTACCAGAGTTCTGGAATAAAAACACCAAAACTGATATTTTACACAAACCATCTTTATAACAGATGAGATCGGTGGTTTTCAAGCTGTTTCATAAAATTTAGGGTTAATGGAGGTGTCAATGGGCACCCTATGATTGGTGATAGCAAGAGGGACACTAAGTGTATATGGTTTTATATCATTTCACTTTCTATTTAACCAAAGAAATTGATCTTTTTTTTCTGTTTTTAATCAGGATTCCAAGGAAGGTTTTATAAAAATCTACAAATCTGTGAATTACAACATTCTAAACTGTATAAAACTTTCTCTTACATATTTTGCTCTCTTCCCC
>NW_011494368.1:18060-19516 GCF_000754665.1 Bison bison bison | reverse complement strand
TTCCCCATGTTAGTACAGATCCTTAAACATTGCAGGTACTGAAAAAAAAAAAAAACACATTAAAAGAGTGAGTGAATTAGCACATTAATAAAGTCAAGTGTAGGGATTTCAGTCCTATTGTTCCTAGTGTCAATCACTTAATTGACACCTTAGTTCTTAGGCTCTTTAGGCAACATGTATCTTCTTTGCATTCATCTTCTTGAGTTGTTTTCTTTGCTAACATTTTAGTGACTTCATCTAATTTTCTTTTCTTTAGCATTTCAGACCTTAGTAAACTTGGGGATTATCATCAATTTTACCATCATCCATGTTAATTTATAGTTATTACTGTTTCTACTAATATTAATGACAGTAACTTATTAAATGTTTATTTTACATATATTAATTTGTTTAATATTCAGAAGAAATTTATAGGAGAAATGATATCTCCATTTTTGTATAGAGAAATAAAAATCAGATAATAAGCCCAAGACATTCATAATTAGTGAGAGAAGGAGGTAGGATTCAAATCCAGTTTGGTCTGATTCCAAATTGCATTTTCTAAACTACTACAGTAAACTAAGCACCCTTCCTCTACACTATACTGCTCTTTAAATTCCACTTCTTCATTTCTCTTTAAATACACTGGCATAATCAATGTATATATTCATTAAGCACTTTGTTTTAGAAAAAGTCTACATTTTCTGACTTCTTTGTCTCTGCACTGATGTGTCATGAGGCATAGTATATTGGCAAAAGAGAGCATCTCCAATTTCAATTGACTAAGCTTCTTAACAGTAAGCCTCATTTCTGCCAGCTTGGTTGAGTACTACTTTAAATAAGGAAAGGTGAAAACGATTAAGGTTGATGTTTCAGTACACCAGCACATCCCATATCCAGTCATGGATGGTAGAACTTAGGTGTTAAAATATCAAAATAGTTCTTCCATAATTCCACCTTTTGATAATCAGTTAAATTATTCAAAAATAGGTGATACACTTTTTCAGGTGAATTATGCTTTCACATGGTTCTAGATTATCCCAAATGGCAATAGAAGCCATTTATTAACTACTGAATGAAATTAACACCACTCTATCTGCCTGTTTTCAGTAATACCAAGGTCCATTCAGTTCAGTTCAGTCACTCAGTTGTGTCCGACTCTTTGAGACCCCATGGATTGCAGCACAGCAGGCCTCCCTGTCCATCACCAACACCTAGGCCAGTACAATTAAAATGAATCATTCATAGTAGCTTCAGACAACTAAGATCTTACAAAAAGTAGTTTGTAAATTTAGGACATAAATTTACATTGTTTAAGAAGCTCCAAGCAAGTGGGAAGTGCAAAGAAATAGAGGAAAACAACAGAATGGGAAAGACTAGAGATCTCTTCAGGAAAATTAGAGATACCGAGGGAATATTTCATGCAAAGATGGGCACAATAAAGGAAAGAAACAGTATGGACCTAACAGAAGGAGAA
>NW_011494368.1:14616-17355 GCF_000754665.1 Bison bison bison | reverse complement strand
ATGAAGCACAAGCAAGAATCAAGACTGCTGGGAGAAATACAAATAAATACCTGAGTTGAGAAATACCAGTCAGATATGCATATGACACCACCCTTATGTTAGAAAGCAAAGAAGAACTAAAGAGCCTCTTGAAGAAAGTGAAAGAGGAGAGTGAAAAAGCTGGCTTAAAACTCAACATTCAAAAAGGGAAGATCATGGCATCTGGTCCCATCACTTCATGGCAAATAGATGGGGAACCAGTGAAAGACTATTTTCTTGGGGTCCTACATCACTAAAGATGGTGACTACAGCCATGAAATTAAAAGATGCTTGTTCCTTACAAGAAAATCTATGACTAACCTAGACAGCATGTTAAAAGGCAGAGATATTACTTTGCCAACAAAGGTCCATCTAATGAAAGCTATGGTTTTTCCAGTAGTCATGTATGGATGTGAGAGTTGGACCATAAAGAAACCTGAATGCTGAAGAAGTGATGTTTCTGAACTGTGTTATTGGAGAAAACTCTTGAGAGTTCCTTGGACTGCAAGGATATCAAACCAGTCAATCCTAAAGGAAATCAATCCTAAATATTCATTGGAAGGACTGATGCTGATGCTTTTGGCCACCTGATGCAAAGAACTGACTCATTGGCAAAGACCCTGATGATGGAAAGATTGAAGGCAGGAGAAGAAGGAGATGATAGAGGATGAGATGGCTGGACAGCATCACCGACTTGATGGACATGAATTTGAACAACTGCTGGGAGTTGGTGATGAGCAAGGAAGCTGGTATGCTGAAGTTAATTGGGTCACAAAGAGTTGGACACTACTGAGCAAACTGAACTAAACTGAGACAAGTGGGGCCTTGGATAAGCACAGATAAAGAATCACCAATAAAGCAAAATATATTAAAATGATACATGACAAAAAAGCAAAACGTTACGTTGAACTATGAGACTTTGCCATGGACTGCAGCACACCAGGCTTCCCTGTCCTTCACTATCTCCCAGACTCAAGTCCATTGTGTAGATGATGCCATCCAACCATCTCATCCTCTGTCATCCCCTTCTCCTCCTGCCTTCAATCTTTCCCAGCATCAGGGTCTTTTCCAATGAGTCACTTCTTTCCATCAGGTGGCCAAAGTATTCAAGCTTCAGCTTCAGCATCAGTCCTTTCAATGAATATTTCCTGAAGGAAATCAGTTTCATCTCCTTGCAGTCCAAGGGACTCTCAAGAGTCTTCTCCAATGCCAAAATTCAAAAGCATCAATTCTTTGGCTCTCAGCTCTCTTTATAGTCCAACTATCACATCCATACATGACTACTGGAAAAACCACAGCTTTGACTATACAGACCTTTGTTGGCAAAGGGATGTCTCTGCTTTTTAATATGCAGTCTAGGTTTGTCATAGCTTTTCTTCCAAGGAGCAAACATCTTTCAATTTCCTGGCTGCAGTCACCTTCTTCAGTGATTTTAGAGCCCAAGGGGAAAAAAAAAAAGTCTGACACTGTTTCCATTATATCCCCATCTACTTGCCATGAAGTGATGGAACCAGATGCCATAATCTTAGTCTTTTGAATGTTGAGTTTTAAGCCAGCTGTTTCACTCTCCTTTTTCACTTTCATTAAGAGGCTGTTTAGTTCCTCTTCACTTTCTACCATTAAGGTGTTGTTATCTGCATATCTGAGGTTATTGATAGATGAGTCTCTTAAGTGACTGTGCAAATTCCACATGGTGGTCAGTTCACATGTAGCCCTATGGAATATTAAACAGAAAAGTATTTATTTTTATTTTTTAAAGTTTTGAGATGATATTGAAGCTCAGATGTGGGATGACTTGATCTACCTAGCCAGCTATTTAGTGTCTGAGCTAGGACTAAAATCCAGGTCTTCTAACTTTCAATTTGAACTCTTCCAATCATCATGGCATGACCACTCAAAGTAACTTAAAAAACAAACAAACAAACAAAAAACTGTCTATAAGACTCATAAGTCCATGGTTATGACTAACGGATAGGATATCTATGTTTCTTACTTGTTTTTTTTTTTTTTTAATAGAGACAAATAAATCTATTAAAATTCTAGCATAAAATGCATAGAGGGCAGTTGCTTTTTCAAGTAATCAACTATAGGCTTCCAAAAAGATGAATGTTTTCTTCTCTTAGCTACTAGTACTAACCAGAAACTATTTATGAAATTTTTAATTAAAGCCTCATATGCTTAGACACATTGGCACATAATTAGCAGAGGCAAGACATAGAGAGTACCCTTGCCCCTTACTTCTGCATTCCCCACCCAGCCTTGCACATAAAGAGAAACTTCAGTAACCTATCCTTTAGGAAAAGAGATATAACTTTCATGATCTGATTTGGCCCTTTTAAGCACTCTGCTACAGCATTTGAATCAAAGGAAGATGTAAACTGGCAGATAGCAGGGACCACATCTATTTAATTTGTATTGTATAGTACTTAGCATGGCGCCATGTATATAGGGACACTTGATAAATATCACTTGAGGAGAAATGCATTCCAAATGCATTTGTTGGCAATAGGCTCAGTTTTCATCCTTTTACTGATTGGGTATCTAAATGTCACATCCTTCCCGCTTTATACCTCTTAAGCAAAGACTTCACTCTTCTCCCTAGTACAAGAGAAAAATTTTAATGAGAATAAACCAGTTTTATAAGTTAGAGGACTTCACAGAGGGGCAGAATGAGAATTAAAAAATCCGTCTCATCTACAGATCACCTGAAACAAGAATTAG
>NW_011494368.1:12950-14516 GCF_000754665.1 Bison bison bison | reverse complement strand
ATTGGCTATGTAAGTGAATAAAAATCTTTTCATGATATTTTATTCTCAAATCTCAATAAATCAATGTGGGTCACTGTGGAGAAACCAAAACTTAATGGCATCAAACCAAGCAAAGTCTGGAATCATAAAAAAAAAAAAAAATCAAAGTGAAATAGCCCATCTTATTTCATTATTCAGCCTAAAAAGAGAGTAAAATAATAAGTTATTTTGATTTAAAGTGTACCTGCCTTAGATATATAGGCAAGGATACTTCTAAATATAAGCCTTTCATCTCACTTGTGTCTCTTTAAGCAGCTCTTAAAAAAAATCAGTGAAATAACTATCATCAATTTTAAACAAAGAGTCCCAATCCTAAGCCAGTGCTGGCAAGGCCCACACAGTAGTACCTGCTATTACATTAATGTGAGTAATGTAGCTATGTAAGACAAATATTTGGTCCTTGTAGTTCTCTTTCATCTATTGATTTATTACAAATTAATTTAATGCTTTTTTTTTTTTTTTTGCAATCAGCAGCTGAAACAGAGATCATCTGTCTGACATAGAATGCAAATCAATAGTCCCATGTGATAATTAGGCATTCAGTAAGTACATCAAGCATTATAGATGATGTGAAGATAAGTGTACAGGTAAAGAAGAGAAAAGGACAAGCTTGCCTGTGGGAAAATTTCTCTTACTAAGTGGTCTGAGGAATGAAGAGGCAGTTTTCAGAGCCCTTGTACCAAGTCATTCATTCCCCAGTGTATATTAGGTATGAATGAACTAACCTCACTCATCATATGGCTAGAAATTAAACCACATAGGTGATGCTATTTATAAAAGCCTTTTTCCTTCTGGAAACAAATAGCTAAGTTGCTTTTGCCAGCCAAGAGGGAAAATGAATCCAAAAAGGAATCATGGGCCAATTAACACACTGAAGGAAACAGTGAAATGTGGCAAAAATCCAAGCAGAAAGGTGTAGAAGTTAAATCTACTTTGGCTGAGTGCATAGTTTTAATTGGCAATTTGAGCCTAATACTGCCCATTAAGAATGTGCTGAAAGCATCCCAGTTACAGTGCAGTCACATCCCAGTGCAGTGTATAACCAGACAACGTGCTCCTAAAGGCATGATTCCAGCTTTGAGAATTCCCAAATCCACAACTCTAGGATGCTCCTTCTCTCTCTGGGTTCAAGTCCCTAGTGCCAGTGCAATAAAGCTGGAAAAGCTGCAGCTCCCAACAGCCTACTCAAGATGTAGAGCTTGAGAATTATCTATGGTTTCATCCCAGAAGCAGACAACTTGCTAAAACAACAGAATGACTTCTGACATACTTGTCTCTGATAGAGGCACCACTAACTTCTTCCTAGTTACTAACGCTCAAAACCATTGCTTGACTCTTTCTCTTTTTTGTCTTCCCTACTGAGGTTATTAAAAATTTTGTTGATTTTCTCTATTTTCCTGACACTAGTCTCTCTTTTGGAGAAGGAAATGGCAACCCACTCCAGTGTTCTTGCCTGGAGAATCCCAGGGACGGCGGAGCCTGGTGGGTTGCCGTCTATGGGGTCCCACAGAGTTGGACATGACTGAA
>NW_011494368.1:12041-12686 GCF_000754665.1 Bison bison bison | reverse complement strand
AATTTTTCATACTGTTCATGGGGTTTTCCCATGGAGTAGGTAGCCAGTTTCTTCTCCACTGGACCACGTTTTGTCAGAACTCTTCACTACGACCTGCCCATCTTGGGTGGCCCTGCATGGCATGGCTCATAGCTTCATTGAGTTATGTATGTAAGCCCTTCCATTTCACAAGGCTGTGATCCATGAAGAGACTCTTGAGAGTCCCTTGGACTGCAAGGAGATCAAGTCAGCCAACTTAAAGGAAATCAACTGTGAATATTCACTGGAAGGACTGATACTGAAGTTGAAGCTCCAATACTTTGGCCACCTGATGCGAAGAGATGACTCCTTGGAAAAGAACCTGATACTGGGAAAGATTGAGGACAGGAGGAGAAGGGAGTAACAGGGGATGAGATGGTTAGATAGCATCATCAACTCAATGCACATGAATTTGAACAAACTGGGAGATTTTGAAGGACAGAGGAGCCTGGTGTGCTATATAGTCCATGGAGTTGCAAAGAATCAGATATGACTTAGTGACTAAAAATTGACAACCTTAATAACTGGCTCCATCAGACAGTGTTCCCTGCTATTCAGCTTACTCTTCATCATGTTACTCTGCTGCTGAAAAAGTATCAGTGATTTCAACTGAACAATACAAACCTT
>NW_011494368.1:7305-11763 GCF_000754665.1 Bison bison bison | reverse complement strand
AAGGAAATGGCAACCCACTCCAGTGTTCTTGCCTGGAGAATCCCAGGGACCGGGGAGCCTGTTGGGCTGCTGTCTATGGGGTCTCACAGAGTTGGACACGACTGAAGTGCCTTAGCATAGTGTATATGTGATGCATCTGGTCAGACTTACATTCACATTGTTAGAAGGGATATATATTCTTATTTTCACATTGATGTGCACCTAAAACTTCTCTGTGCCTCAGTTTCCCTCAACTGTAAAATGGGAATGATAAATTTGTTATAAGGATTAAATGAGATGCTTATTATAATGACTGGTGACTCAGTTGATATAGAATCCACTTGCAATGTGGGAGACCTAGCTTCGATCCCTGGGTTAGGAAAATCCCCTGGAGAAGGGAATAGCTACCCACTCCAGTATTCTGGCCTGGGAAGTCCGTGGCAAAGAGTTTGACAGGACTGAGTGACTTTCACTTCACTTCACATACTAAGTGCTATTTAAGTGTCTCTTGAATGCATCAATAAAACAAATAAACATTTTCCTTTTTCCTCCACTTATCAAATTCTATCAGTTAACTCAGGCCCTGCTTCCTATATAACTCACTCTTTGTTCACCACCCCATTGCTCACCAAGTTCTGGCCCCTCTGAATTCTTACCTATATTGTATACTACAAAATATAATGCTCAATTTTATGTTGTTTCCTATTTCTCATTGTTGTTTCAATGATATACATTTAATCATCCCAAGTCAATTATAAGTTCTTTGAGTTCAGGAACTTCTTCTTTAGTGTAATATAAAGTACACAGTGGGCCTAAAATATGTAATGATTATTAGAGTAAGAAGGAAATCTATAAAATTACTGGTCATTTCATACCAGGCAGGCTGCAGCCTGAATCAGTCTCCTTTCTTTTATCTTTTGAAGTCTTTTGAGACCTATCTGAAGGTCAACACAATTTGATGCTTCCCAGTTTCATCCTTTTCTCTGGGAAAATTCTAGAGCACACAGGACTGAAAGCGCTGAACCAAATCAGCATTTAGGATCTTGAAAAGACTTCCACTATTGTTCACTTTTTCCCTAGCAGAGACCAAGTGACATTTCTGGCTAGCCTTCAAAAGTAGTTTTGCCTCTGTTCTGCCTATAAACTGACATCTACTCTGCCTAACAACACACATGTCTTAGAAACTCACTTTAGTGTTATCATCTACAAGCATCTAGATCTTTCCTTCTATGTTCATAAAGATCACACATTACATTGGTATTAAATAACTACATGATAAAGGGATGTTTAGTTATGTGGAACAGGAATCAGATTGAAGACTGAGTCTATCAACAATGTTTCAAATACTGTACTCTACCAGATCATTTAATTTCATCTATATACCAATGTTTCCTATTAATGTGCCATATCAAGCAGACATGATTATGGAAATTCTTTGCTCTGAGGGATTAAGAAATTACCCTAAGTTACACAGAAATTAGAGTAGGAATTTTGTACTAGAATAAGTTATTAATAACAATTCATATTTTTTGAGAACTCACTATGTAGTGGGCATTATGTTAATTAATTTACATGTGTTCTGTTTAACTTTATAGGTGGTCTCCCTGACTCCTATAAAATACTACCTTTCATATATTAGCTGCAACAAAATGTTTTGAAGAGGGTGTTTGGGGAAAATGAATTTCCCTGTTTTAATATTTGCACAGATTCATGCAGTAGTATAAATGACAGGATTTACACAAAGACAACTGATCATAATTTCCCATTTTAATGTTAAAACTTTATGCAAAATTTGCAAATAGAGAGACTGATTTGTCTAACATGGATTGGTGTGGAAACTTGTAAGATATGAAATATTCAAACAGAATATAGTCAACAGATCACACAAAATGGATAAATGAGGGGGGAAATGTTAGGCAAGGGTAGCACAAAACCAGTTCATTTTGTTATTTCAAAATACTCAATAAACTAGTGAGAAGGAACTGACGTTTATATTACATCTGCACTGTAACTATATCTTATTTTAATGCCACCTAAGTTAATAAAATATGTTAATGCTAATACATCATTCATAGTTTATTCAATAGTTTGTCTTCTGTTATTATCACAAAAAGTCCTGCTTGGTGTAATTTATACGAATGAAATTCTTAGCTAAAATGATTGCTTCAGCTTTGGTGAAAAGTACTTGAATGTGGTAGACCTGACTAATTGGCACCCAGAATTCTAATACCCTGAGCAGTCGATCTGGGTAAATAGAATACATTAAAAATAGTGCCTGAAGACAGCCTATTCTTTTTGGATGAGGCACAGGTGATACTGACATAAAATCATTCCCTATCTTATATCTTTATAGTAACAAAGAAATCAGTTTTATTCTGCCTTAGATATTTGAGCTGTAACAAAAGCAACAAATGCTTCTTTTTCATTAAAAGGTATATACCGTGTTGGGAGGTGAGCAGAGGGGCAAGCAGATTGAAAATGCTCAGTCATATTCTCTTTTTAATAAATAGTCTTGCTCTAAATGAACTCATTTATTACAATTGTTTCAAATTTTGACATGCCTCTTTGGATAGGTGATTTTTGAAACATAACATCAAATAGAATCAAAAAGAATGTTCCCATCCCTGGCACCATACACACACACACACACACACATATTTCTTATTCCTTACTAAGTCTCAATTTTATACTGTGACTATTACTGGAAAACTGCCAAATTTCACATTGGTGAGATGAAATATTTTGAAGAAAAATTTAAAGTATTTTTCTCCATATTAATAGAGAAAAAATGAACTAATGATCAGTAATGGATTAACAAGACATTAGGTCACCTACTTCTATAACAGACTTGGTCTCATACTGAGGCACAGCATGAGATTTGTACAGAGAGTTTCAGTCTTAATTTAGTCCTTATAATGTTTATGCCTATGTCTTCGCATTGCATTACTCTTGGGAATCATTTTCCCTTTAGTGATCATGACTGGCCAGTGTTGTCTCTGTTCTATAACAGAAAGTTCAATAATCAGCTCTACAGTAAAAAGAAGCTTAAGAAAAAGCAGTTATTTCCCTTGAAAGTTAAGAGGAAGCATTCAACAATACTTTTTGTTTGTTTGTTTTTGGTTTGTCATCAACTTTTTTTAATTAGAATTTAATTGCTTTACAATGTTGTGTTAGTTTCTGCTGTACAGTAAAGCGAATCAGCTATACGTATAGATATATCCCCTCTTTGTCACCACAGAGCATTGAGTTCACTGTGTTATACAGTAGGTTCTCATTAGTCATCTATTTTATACAAAGTAGTGTATACATGTCAATCCCAATATCCCAATTCATCCCACCCTCCTCTTTCCCCCTTGGGGTCCATATGTTTGTTCTCTGCACCTGTGTCTCTATTTCTGCTTTGTAAATAGGTTCATCTGTACCATTTTTCTAGATTCCACATTTATGTGTTAATATATATTTGTTTTTTTCTTTCTGACTTCACTCTGTATGACAGTCTCTAGGTTCAACCACATCTCTTCAAATGGCACAAGTTTTTGACTAGACTTTATTAACAGACTCTACTTATTTAGGCTAAATTGCAAGGATGTCTAAAATAGGCATTTGTATTAGAAAGCTGAACCATACAACTTTGCACACAACAACCACGATGATCCTGCAAAGGTGGCTTGCTTATCTACTTTTCTCAGGAGGTATACAAATCAAAAACAAGAAGTTCTTAGTTAAGATTAATTTCTAGTCTACAAGTTTCCTTATCTAAATATGGACAGTGTAGTAATCTTTAGTATACCCCTGAGGATTCAAGATGGATCTAGGACAGAAATAGTAATTTCTGCACATTATTCTGTTTTGATGCAGGAGAGCTTATGTTGTGGTAGACTGGTCTTAGCATTTTTCTCCTAACCAAAAATTTCAGAAACATTAAAATTTGTTCTTTTCTCTAGGATCAGTTTTATTATGCTTATTTATATGCTGCCTTTATACAGAATATATTTAAGAGCACACATAAATATGAGCAGTTCAAGAAGACTTTCCTTAAATAAGTGAATAAATCATGGTGAAGGAATTAGAAAAGTTAGGAAAGCAAGACAGATTCAGATGTGAGGTTAGTACTGAAATTGCATGCTGGGAAGTACAGAAACAAAAATAACTTGCTATAAGAGCTGGAGCCCAAAACAAACAAACAAACAAAAACTGTTCAAAAGTTAAAATTATTTTCAGAAATTCATAAGTTTTTATGTGATTTCTCATCTGTATTGTAGTGTATAATGTAATGACTAATCTCCAGGTTGTTGTATAACATATTTCAATGTATATCATGGATATTATACCATTGTACCTAAACTTAGTTTTATAAAAGATAGTTTGCTTATGTTTGGGATTAGACAAAGTAGGTAAAGGAGCAAACAATATTATCCAAGTCTGGCTTGAAGCAAAGTCAAATTGAAGATTATCTAGAAGGACGGATTGCCTTTAGTT
>NW_011494368.1:4403-7124 GCF_000754665.1 Bison bison bison | reverse complement strand
AGTCAAGGGAGTACATTCTGGAAGGAATAAAATTTATCCTCCAAATATTTAACTTCATCCCATAAAGAAACTAGCAATGAAACTCCCAAAGTTTTATATCATAATGCACTTCCTTATTATTTTTTAATTTACATTATTTTTTAAACAGTGTATAACCAAATACCTTACTTATTTACAAACTAAAACTCATTAAAGACATTCATAAAACTTGAGCAATATCATTCTCTGATGACCTCTCTAAGATTGGCTTCTTTCAAAACAATCTTAGTTAACTGAAGAGAGCCTTTAACAGGTGTTTTAAAGGGTGGTTATCAGTAAGCCAGTCAAGTATTGAGAAATGCCTACCAAAAATGACAATCTTTGTAAAAGTAGATCTTAACCAACCACCTATTCTGGAAGCAATTACATAGTGAGACCAGTCATTTCTTATGTCCACAATTAGGTCATTACAGTAAAACTCTTCTATCTGCATTTACGAGTGTATGCATCTGTTTAGCCTCAAGAGGGGGAATAGAGGATGCATTATAAGCAAGTGTACATTATGTGCCTAACAGTACTTTGATTATCATAACTATTAAATAATTTTATATGATTAGATAAATTTGTAAGGTGATGAAAAGGATCAACAACTTCCACCAAACATTGTTTCTCCAAATTTGGGCCATGATAGCACTTGTAAATCTATCACTAGAGGTTAACTCCTTTAAATATTTATTATGTGAGGAAAGAAAATATTATAGGTCAGAAGCTTGCAAGCTGTATTTTGAATGGGAATTATCTGGGGAACCTATTAAAGAAGCAAATTCTGTACTATACCTCCAGACCTTCTGATTCAGTAGTTCTGGAGTTAGACACAGGGAGTTGCATTTTAGAGAAAATTGTAAGTCATCAGCAGACCTTACTGTAAGTAACATTCCTTAGGACATCATCCCTTGGCATCATAACTGGGGTTATTTGGCAGCCAACTAAAAGCCAGACCCTAGAATAATGGGACACAGAACACTTCTAGAGTTTGAGACTAGCAAATACCCACAATGGTTATGGAAACATGCAAATGGAATCACATACTTCATGAAGTAGCTTGGGACCATCCATGGCTGCCTAATCAGCCCATGTTTTACCATTTCCAAGAACTATCTAAATTTGGAGCACAGTCTCTCTAGGTATATCCATACACTTTGAAAATCAGAAAAGCAAGTATGGACAGTATAGTAGTGCAAAATATATTTGTACCAGAACTTTCTGTACTTCACCAAAGCCAGTGGTATAGAAAGAGTTGGTAATCATAGTGATTTCTAAGAAGTCTCTTTCCCCCCCTTCCACAATAAAAATCAGTTCACTTATCCCTTAATCAGAACAGGAGTCTCATACTTTCATTTTGTGTGTGTGTGTAGTAAAAATATTTAATGACACCTTTTATTAGAAGTTTTTCATGCAACTTACATGACAGAAATCAACACAGCTAAAATACTGTTGAAGTAGGTCTTTCTACAACACGTATTCATTCTCAAATCCTTGGACTATAATGCAAAATATAAACATAAAATAAAATGGAAAAGTAGTGTTATTTGTCATAGCAAAAGCACATTCAGCAATCAAGTAGTTTGATTCAATCAATGTTGGTGTAACATACCTAGTTATTCAGAAAATCAGACATTAAAGTAAAGAGAGTATAATGGAGAGAAAAGGAAAACTTAGATGTTCTCAGATAAAATGATAAAGTGTCTTTTATCAGAAATAAAAACTACAGAGAAGTAGTGTCCAATTTTTCAGGCCATGCTACACAACTCACATGTTAGACACGATCAGAATTTGTAGGCTATAATATCTCTGAAGGAGAACGCTGACAAGAGGGAAAAAAAAACACACACACAAATCAAAATAATAATACAAATGGATAATGATTCCTTTAAATATTTACTGAGTTTCTCTTATTTTTCTGGGTACAGCTCGAAAAATAGGACTTCTAACACCAAAGAGCACACAATCTAGTGGAAGAGACAAAAACAGTATTAATAACTATTATAGCACAGAGCTGTCAGTACAATAATAGAGATGCAGAACTTGTAAGAGAACTCAGATCCTGTGAAGAGAGGATGTTAAGGAAGACCTCACAGAGAATTTGGCTTTTGAATGCTGAGTAGGAATTTTTAAAGTGTCAACACCTGGCGTGCAGGCAAGCTCAGTTGCTTCAGACATGTTCGACACTTTGTTACCCTATGGGCTGCAGCCTGCCAGGTTCCTCAGTCCATGGGATTCTCCAAACAAGAATACTGGAGTGGTTTGCTTCTGCTCTCCTCTAGGGGATCTTCCTGCATCTTTTACATGTCCTACATTGCAGGAGGATTCTTTACCGCTGAACCACTGAGGAAGCCTGTCAATGCCTGAGGAAGGGTGTAATTCCATAGCACTATGATGAGGAATACCTCGTGTCCAGGTGAGGGTGAGACCCTGAAAGACAGAATACTGCTAGAATTTGAGAGTAAAGCAATGAAGTAAGAAAGTGTAAATGGCATTACCTACTTCATCCTGGGGCTCAGGCCTATGGTATGCAGACACTCCATCACATTATTGTCAAGGTGGGTTGTATTATTAATTTTAAGAATGCGTGTGTGTACTCACTCAGTTGTGTCCATCTCTGTGTGATGCTATGAACTGTAGCCCACCAAGCTCCACTGTCCATGGAATTCTCCAGGCAAGAATCCTGGAGTGGGTTGCCAT
>NW_011494368.1:2759-4279 GCF_000754665.1 Bison bison bison | reverse complement strand
CTATTATTATGTCCATGCATTTCTTATTTTTCTTAATTGTCAGCCAAATTATCTCTGAGAAAACTTCCAGAAGTCTCTACCTACCCATGCATTGTAATAACATTGGCAGTGGAGAGTATTAATAGGCTTTTCTGAGTGAGGTGATGTGAGGAAGAATGGCAGGCTGACTAGAAAAGGAGATTTCACATTATAATGGAATCCATGAAACTGAGTGGGGGAAAAAAGTGTCCTCAAAGGAATTCACACAACAAGAAAATATAGATCACACTGGAGTCTTTCACCAACCCAGCACAGGAATATTCTCTTTGTAGTGTCTGTTACCCACCAAGTTAAAACTTTTAGGCACCTGGTATTTCCCTTCTCAATGTGGAATCACCTTTGATGTGAAATAGACCTGTTTCTCTCCAAGTGCTCCTTTCCTCTTCTACACTCTAAATGTTGACCACTTTCTAATTATTTTTATATCTTGATCTAATATAACTACAAATTTAATTTTATGGCTCTCAAATAATCAAGAAACATTGTAAAAACTTCACATAATCTTGAGAAGGACAGATGCTGTAATCCTTATCCTGCTATTGCATGTGTCCAGAGGAAACAAGAAAATGCTTAAAATGGTTCCAGCTAATTTCAAAGAAAAAGGCATAAACTGCTGCTGAAGCAGAAGTCTAGAGAAGACTAGTGATGTCATCACAAGCAGCTGTTCTCATCCAAAACAGTAGAATGAGAAAGAACACAGATTCCAGCTGGGCAATGGAAGTGGAGAGATTAAATACATAATTTTGATTAAAATCTTTCTTCTGTAACTTTCACATATATTTCTCTATAAACACTTTCCCTTTTTATCCTCAATTAAGAGTCAGTGTGGTTCAGTGAGAAAACATGAGCATGTACAAACATGTATAATAGCTCAGGCTATGACCTTGGACAAATCTTCACCTCCATGGATTATATTATGCTCATCTAAAAGTAGTTACACACAAGAACACTTGCTCCAACCAGCGGTCTCTCAGGAGAGAAGTGGTGGCTGGGGAAGACTGTATGAAGAAAAATAAATAAATAAATAAAAGTAGTTACACAGTAAATTCTGGGCCAGTTTTGAAATGGATAAAAGATAAAGCATAATTTCCATTCCCCTGTGGAAAGTGTGTTATATAAATTTAGAAAGGATATTATATTTTTACCTTCCCATAATCATGGACAATTAACTGAAAGAGAAATAACAGATGGCATATAACAGACTAGAAGATACAATTTTGAGTGTATAATAATTGTAAAGTTAAATTCTCACATGTGATATTTGCAGAAGACATATGATTATGGTCTATTGCAATAATGATTGGTTTTAATAAAAAACAAGAAAATTGAGAATTATCAGAAGAAATTAGGATGAGAAGAAATAGAAGAATAAATGTAGAGCAGTGAAGGTATTCTTAAACAAGAGAGAAAATATTTATGCTGCAAAGACTGATTCATTTGAGTATAAAATTTTCAAATCTCTGTATGACTTAAACACTATT
>NW_011494368.1:524-2234 GCF_000754665.1 Bison bison bison | reverse complement strand
CATAATTTTCCATAATTTTTTCCATTAATCTACCCCTACTCAGATTAATCTAACCAACAGGGCTAGTATCAATTGTCTCAATTACTAGCAATAGGGCTGCAAGCATAAGTATAAAACCAACCTAAAGTATATTGCCTTTAATCATGTACCTTCTCCAGTCTCAACTTACTGCCCTCAATCATGTACCATCCCCAATCTCAAATTACTGACTCTAATCAATTGAACAAGTACCACAACCCATCCAGGATCTATCTTAGCAAGTGCTTTAGTTTTCTTGAGCTGCCATAACCAAATATCATAGACTGGATGACTTAAATGACAGAAAATTATTTTCTCACAGTCTGGAAGCTAGATGTCCAAGGTCAACATTCTGACCAATATGGTTTCTGGTGAGAGCTCTCCTCCTGGCTTACAAATGTCCACTTTCTAACTGAGTCCTCACCTGGCCTTTCTTCTGTGTGTGCCATGGTGGGAGGAACACAAGCTCTCTGGTGTCTTATAAGAACACTAATCTTTATGACTTACTTTACTATTAATTACTTCTGTAAAAGTCCTATCTCTAAATACCATCACAATGGATGTTAAGACTTCCATATGTGAATCTGCGAAGCAGAGGAGACAGACATATTCAGTCTATAATAGAAAGCCTGGTAGACTTATCCTTGAGTAATTTTTATTGACCTTTCTACTTGTCCCAAGTTATAGTTACAAAAGGATGTGATTATACAGAAACCACCTTGATTCATATAGAGGAAATCTAGGACAATTTTATCTTTTGTAGCAACCCTCGCCAGTGAGATGAGACTGACATGTATGCCTTCCACAGCCAATGTGCTGATATCCCTAACTAAGGTGCACATTACTGTATTTTATGTAGAGAGACAATTCAATGCCTGGTTTCCACACTAGAAGTACAGGTGGTACACATGATGCCAATGGATAGAAAGCATTTTTTATAGTGGGTGAGACCCTACTGGTAGTGTCTACATTAATTAATGCCTCCAATGTAGCCTCTCAGTCAGCATGTAAACCTTAACAATTCAGATTCAGTTTAGTAATTGAAGATGTCCTTGTTTTGGAGGGTCTGCCTTAACGCAGTCGGTTAAACCTATGCTACAAGACTATCATCAGCAAGGGAGCACTTATCCATACAACAGAATGACTGAGAAGTGGGGGGAGGCATCTGAAATTATGCAAGGGAGATGCAGTAGCTAGAGCCACTTCCTGCTGTTTCTGACAGATTTCTCAGTAAAGTTAAGGCAGATAGTGATTGGTTGGATCTAGCTAGTAGGTTAGAAGACTCAGTAGTCAGATGCTGCAAACAAGAGTTTGAGAGAGCTACAAAAGGTAATTTTTATTTGTGAGTAAGACTCCAGGGTGGTTCTGAAAGACAGAAATTTATTAGTAGCCTTCTCTTGCCCATATCTCCTAGGACATAAGGTGATCCTCTACCTCCATCTACTCAATATCAGTATATTCTATTCCAGTAACCAAACTTTACATTTCCCCCCAGTCATCTCCTATTCACATCTAGACCTTTCATATGGAAGAGTCAAATGCAAGAGGAACAAGGACAATTTTATAAAACTTAATCAGAATTAAATTTGAATCCACTAAACTTCCTTTGTCCATGTTTCATCTGGAAAACAGTCACTAGGGTTGCCAATCGTTGAGGGGAAAAAAGTACTGAATGTATGCTCAAGAGTGGTT
>NW_011494368.1:0-424 GCF_000754665.1 Bison bison bison | reverse complement strand
ACTCCGGGAGTTGGTGATGGACAGGAGGGCTGGCGTGCTGTAATCAATGGGATTGCAAAGCGTTGGACGCAACTGAGTGACTGAAGTGAACTGATAAAAAACGTCATGCACAAGAAAAAAATCTTTATAGAAGAAATACAGTCAATACCCATGGCAAAGTAATCATTCTCACCAGCAATCAGGAAATTAGAATTAAACCAACATAGTATTTTTCAGCTATAGGCAAAAGGATGTTCTCAAGACATATTGACAGATGTGTAAATGATTACAATTTTGGCATATAAATGAATATATCTAAAGTAATGTTTCTATTATAAGGAATTTCTCCCTCTCCTGCAGAAAGACTCACACATGTGTGCAAAGACAGATAAAGACATTTGCTGGAACATTGTTGTAGTAGGAAAATATTTGAAATGCTTTAATT
>NW_011494367.1:17309-17629 GCF_000754665.1 Bison bison bison | reverse complement strand
GCCGAAGAATTGATGCTTTTGAACTGTGGTGTTGGAGAAGACTCTTAAGAGTTCCTTGGACTGCAAGGAGATACAACCAGTGCATTCTAAAAGAGATCAGCACTGGGATTTCTTTGGAAGGAATGATGCTAAAGCTGAAACTCCAGTACTTTTGCCACCTGATGCGAAGAGTTGACTCATTGGAAAAGACTCTGATGCTGGGAGGGATTGGGGTCAAGAGGAGAAGAGGGCGACAGAGGATGAGATGGTTGGATGGCATCACTGACTCGATGGACGTGAGTCTGAGTGAACTCCGGGATTGGTGATGGACAGGGAGTCTG
>NW_011494367.1:16776-17209 GCF_000754665.1 Bison bison bison | reverse complement strand
ATTTCTCAAGAGGCAGGTCAGGTGCTCTGGTATTCCCATCTCTTTCAGAATTTTCCACAGTTTATTGGGATCTGCCTTTTGCATAGTCAATAAAGCAGAACGAGATGTTTTCCTGGAACTCTCTTGCTTTTTTGATGATCCAGCAGATGTTGACAATTTGATCTCTTGTTCCTCTGCCTTTACTAGAACCAGCTTGAGCATCTGGATTTTGACGATTCACATATTGCTGAAGTCTGACTTGGAGAATTTTGAGCATTACTTTACTAGCCTGTGAGATGAGTACAATTGTGCAGTAGTTAGAGATCTCTTCAAGAAAATCAGAAATACCATAGAAACATTTCATGCAAAGATGGGCTCGATAAAGGACAGATATGGTATGGACCTAACAGAAGCAGAAGATATTAAGAAGACATGGCAAGAATACACAGAAGAA
>NW_011494367.1:9747-14062 GCF_000754665.1 Bison bison bison | reverse complement strand
AATTTTAAAAGGAAAAAAAAAAAAAAAAAAAACCTCTCACTTGCAGTTTTATCTCCTCCTGCTGCTTGGGGAACTCTGGCCTCCCTACTGAAACTATTTCCATTCTCACTACTCTTTGCAACCCCATGAACACTAGGCTTCCCTCTTCTCCACTATCTCCCAGAGTTTTTTCAAGTTCATATCCATTGATTAGGTGATGCCATCTAACCATCTCATCCTCTGCCACTCTCTTCTTCTTTTGCCTTCAATCTTTCCTACCATCAGGGTCTTTCCAATTTACTAATTCCAAGTTACTAATTCCGAATTAGTAATGCCTTCCAAATCCTTGACCACCAATAGAGACTGGAATTAGGAGCAGTTGATGGCTTCCCAGGTGGCTCAGCAATAAATAATCTTCTGCAATGCAGGCGATTCAGGTTCAAAATTCGGGTCAGGAAGATCCCCTGGAGGAGGGCATGGCAGCCCTCTCCATTGTTGTTAGGAAAATTCTCTGGACAGAGAGGCCTGGCAAGCTATGGTCCATGTGGTCACAAAGAGTAGGGCATGACTGAAACAACTGAGCACTCATGAATATGAACGTTCATAATGACAGAGAATGCAGTGAAGTACCATGCTGATTTGAAGGGGGAAATCTAAACCTAGCTATTTGCTATACCTATATTGTTTTCCTTTGTTGGGACTTCAGCTTTATACCCTCTGGAAGAAGCTAAACTAAAAGAGAACATGAACATTCTGGAAACAAGAGCAAAGGGGGTAAATTAAGAACTGCATTCATTATAGTGTTAGGCAAGTCATTCCTGTGTCACCAGCCGATATGTTCATCTCTACTAAGTATAGCAGATTAGACCCAGAACTAGGATGTACTTCATAAAAAGAATGTTTTAGTGATATCTTTCTAATTAGGCAATAAATGTGTGATAACTCTGAGTTAAACTCATATAATAATGGGAAAAAAAGTTCAAGAATTTTTTTTTTTAACTCCTAGAATTGTCAGTACTTCAATAGGCTGAACTGTGAGGCACATTAAAACCTCATCAGGGATCCCAGAGGGAAAGGGGAGTATTCTTAGGACATCTCTGGATAAGCTGTGCTGTGCTTAGTTATTCAGTTATGCCTGACTTTGTGACCCCATGGACTGTAGCCCACCAGGCTCCTCTGTCCATGTGGACTCTCCAGGCAAGAATACTGGAGTAGGTTGCCATGCCCTCCTCCATAAGGATCTTCCCAACCCAGGGATTGAACCCAGATCTCCTGCCTTTCAGGTGGACTCTTTACCATCTGAGCCACAAGAGAAGCCCCTGGATAAGCTAAGGAGTCCAAAGACCAAGAATGATGGCCAAAAGTTCCCAAAGGATTGGAGTGTACTTTCTTCTGAATCTGCTTTGTGGAAACAAGGCTGCAAAAATCTTCATGTAGTGTGGGATCCAAAGTAAGTTCAATGGAAGCATCATTAATTTTCATGTCATCTTTTTAGATTCAAAAAGAACCTTAGTCAACCTAAAAGAAATACAGAAGCCCACCTAGCAAAATGGGCATATTTCATATAGCAAAGAGGGAAAGATGCACTAAATCAATAGCCCTCAAACTTCAATGCCCATTAGATTCAACAAGAGGACTTCTTAAAATGCAAATTTCTGCACAAAAATTATTTGAAGTTTTCATTTCTTAGGTCTGGAGTTTACCTGAGATTATGCATTTTCAATAAATACTCTGTTAAATATTGAGTTGCATCCCTTCAAAATTTTATGTGTTGAAGCTCTAAATCCCAATGTGACATAAAGATAGGGCCTTCAAGAAAGTAATTATGGTTAAATGAGGTCATAAATGTGGAGCACTAATCCAATAGGACTAAGGCCCTTATAAGACCTTATAAAAGGCAGAGGTACCAGAGACTCCCCAACCCCCATCTCTCCACACACAGAGAAAAGTCCATATAAAAGCACAGTGAAAAGATGGCTTTCTGCAAGTCAAGAACAGAGGCCTTATTAGAAAACAGCCCTACTGGTGCGTTGATCTTAGTAATATTTGACATGAGCTGTATTGGATCGTACATTTGAGTGAAATACTGGTCTGTCCCTCTTCACAGGGCCTTTATTTATTTGATGTAACAATCAAAGTTCAAAGAGAAAAAAATTATGGAAGATTCATGCTTCTCACCAGTTCACTTCAGGGTCAAAATATGAAAATGGTCTCTGTTCAATTTGCTAAAAGAATTAAAATTTATATTTTAATTTCCACCCACAGCCTATTTAATTTTTTTAGTGTTATATATTATATGTAACAGGTGGGATTATCTTTTTTTTTTATTATTATTATGGTTTCCCTTGTGGCTCAGCTGCTAAAGAATCCACCTGTAATGTGGGAGACCTGGGTTTGATTCCTGGGTCAGGAAGATCCCTTGGAGAAGGGAAAGGCTACCAACTCCAGTATTCTGGCCTGGAGGATTCCATGGACTACACAGTCCATCAGGTCACAAGGAGTCAGACACAGCTGAGCGACTTTCTCTTTATGATATCATCATCCATACCAGACCCTGAGAGCAAAAAGATACTTGCCTTGATTTATCTCTGTTTCAAAACCATCTGGTATTTGATAGAGACATTTTACAGCTGTGCTTTAAAAGATGCAGTGGTCAACCATCCTGAACTGGTTCTGAGTTGACCACAGAAACACACTTGTGCAGATGAGACCTGAAGGTGTCTGAAACTTACCTTTGCTTTATTACCATACTAAAATCTCCACCCAAGGAAAATATATCTACTGTTCTAGGTACTTGTGCAAAACATGGAAGACTATACATGCCTCAGTTGCTCATAACTTCCCCTGAAATGTTTCTCCTCTGTCCTAGAGCCAGTCAATCTAAAAATGAAAAACACAGAATAGCAAGTTGTTTTATTTGGGGAAATATGAGGACTGCACTCCAAGAAACAACACCTCAGACAGCTATAAGAAACTACTCTTAAGAGGGACGGGTTGGGGAGGGGAGGTCAATATATATGTGAATTTGGTGAAAGGGGAATACATGAAATTTAGCACATAATTTTGGCAGAAGATTTTTGCCATTCATGAGGAATAGTTGTCACCATAAAGGATTTTAGTGCTTTTCTAGACATGAGGAGATACAAGAATTTGGCTCATAAAATTGGCTTCTAAAAATATCCAACTATCTACCACTTTTTTGCCCCAAGCACACAGTGTCTTATTTCTGCCGTCCACCCTGAACTCCTTTCAAGCTGTGTTGAAAATCAGCAACTGCAGTGGCATATGATTTAATTCTTGTAGAGGCAGATGGTGTCAATGACAAGTGCCAGTGTGTAGTTGACAGGGCCCACTCATAGTAATACATTTGACCATATTTTAGGAGACATTTCATGATCATTTTGTCCTACAGTGCTAAGAAGGCTCATTCCTAGGTCTGGTGAAGATTTTGCTGATAGGCCGCTCAGTGTGTTTTTACTGGACTGGGTCTTATAAATCATAATCAAAAGACTCTGGACCACCTGTCTTCCTAATATGGTATAATCCAGGAAACATTCTCTTTTGTTGTATCTTTCCATATCTACAGTTACAAGATTAAAATCATTGATTTCAAATAAAACCACATTTTTTTTCAGAAGCTCTGTCATACATTTGGTTATGCAATAAACAACAATCTTGTAAAACAGGCAAAATACAAAAACATAATTAGCAGTGTTTTTAAAGTAATAAGTGAGAATTAAGCCTAAAACTTCCATTAAGTGCAGCCCAGTAAATCCTCAGGTCATCTAACTCAAGTCTATTCTGTACCAAATTTTATTTTTCAGAAGAATTACATATTGGTGTTGCTCATAAGGATCCCAGCCCAATTTCCTAGTGTTACTACTAGGCTGGTTAGCCTTAGTATAATGTAATTGTTCCCAAGATAAAGTGATGACTTAAAACTTAAATGATCACAGCCTGGTATTAAATGCATAAATCTATCCCATAATTGTGGGAGGTTTTATTTCTTGGCTTAATTTTTGCTTATTGTTCTGATTGAGCTTGAGTAACTGTCAGGTTGGATGAGTTACAAACTGGAATCAAGACTGGTGGGAGAAATATCAGCAATCTCAGATATGAAGATAATACTATTTTAATGGTAGAAAGTGAAGAGGAACTAAAGAACCTCTTGATGATGGTGAAGGACGAGAGTGAAAAAAGCCGGCTTAATACTAAGTATTAAAAAATCTAAGATCATGGCATCCGACCACATCACTTCATGACAAATAGAAGGGAAAAGGTAGAAGCAGTGACTTATTTCCTCCTCTTGGGCTCTAAAATCACTGAGGATTATAAC
>NW_011494367.1:7745-8978 GCF_000754665.1 Bison bison bison | reverse complement strand
TGGAGTGGAGAAATCCACCAAAGTAATCTAGAAGTAATACACACAAGTAATTTCTCACAAATTAAAAAACTGGATCAGCTTCTAAAACTAGCATAAGATCATGCCCATAATAGAAAAACATTTTATTTATATGAAAAAGTTCAGGAATCCAAAAAAAAAAATTATCAATGATCATTCAAATCAGATCCAGCAACTTGGGTAAGCTGTTACTTCTAACATTGTCTTCTTCTGTTCTGTGTGTAAGTGTAGTTTCCTCTCTTGAGAAATGTTTTAAAAGTCTGATGCCAGTTCAGTTCAGTCACTCAGTCGTGTCCGACAGTAGTCTTCTCTATAGACCAGTCCAGTCTAGGGGCCTTTGGAAGTGGAAATTAACTTGAGTCATTTTCCCTTCAATTTCACTGTGCATAAGTAGTTAAGCATACATAATAAAGATCCTTCCATTCAGGTTGGAGATAGTCTATCCTTTAAATTCTCTGTTTTCCAGTATATATAACAAAATCCCTGGTTACAGGATGTGGGGCATATGATCTTTATCCAAAGATAGATTACTGGGATAAGAATTAGAAAAAAATTTGGAGTGTCCTTTTGATAATTCAATTAAACTTTACATTGATATAATGTAACAGCAAGGAACTGTGTGAAAAGTGAGTCAGTAAATACAAATATCCATTAACAAAATTTGGATTTAACTTTTATTTAAATGAGCTTACAGATGGCACCAGTGGTAAAGACTATGCCTGGCAATGGAGGAGATACAAGAGATGCAAGTTGAATCCTTGGATTGGGAAGATTCTCTGGAGTAGGAAATGGCATCCCACTCCAGTATTCTTGCTTGGAAAATTCCATGGGCAATGGAGCCTGGAGGGCTACAGTCCATGGAATCACAAAGAATCAGACGCAACAAAGCACAGACACACATACACACATTCGTTTAAACATAATACTTTTCTCTCTAAATTTACCACTACCAAATATGTCTAAATTAAGACAAATTTGTTTACAAAATAAATCTGTTCTCAACAAATTTGGCCTAATAACTTTATAAAAATAAAATTGATCATACAGGTTTTTGGCTTTGCTGAAACTTTTATAAGGAGTCTTAGATTGAACTTTTAAGAAAGTTATTTATGTCTGCCTTCAAAGATATAATTTACTAAAATACTACAAGTCATAATTAATTTGAGAGGAAGGTTTTACTTACACCTGGAAAACACAGATTCAAACCAGTAATTT
>NW_011494367.1:5930-6925 GCF_000754665.1 Bison bison bison | reverse complement strand
GATCCGCAGCTTTATTTTCAAAAGGAACTTTTATACTCTGAGTTACACATTTCTCAAAGTGAAAGATACAGAGTCAGTTCAACATTCCATCAATTTTACCTTTATCAAAGCCAGGACATTTTCTGTACACCTTTTCATAAACAAAGGTCTTATGTTATGTCTGGCCCTGTCTGTGGCCTGTTAACATTTCATGACTCTTTTCTGAAGGTTGATCAGCCAGAAAACTTGTTTTTCCTTAAAGTGTTTTTTTCTTTATTTCTCCCAGCCTCTGAAAGTACTAAATAAAGTTACATTCTCACGCAGCAAAAGTGCAGTGGGTCACAACACAGAAAGAACTTATTAGCTCAAAGGTCTGATGTGGTTAATACCAAGGTTACTACTTGTTTTTCTTACATTCCAACTACATTAACTAATGCACTCCCAGGTCCACAATGGATAAGGGATATGGGAACTTGGCAGCAAGCATTGGCCCAATAATGAAGCCCTTTACCAATACTATTCTAATAATTTTTCATCCCTCAAAAGGCTCTATGCTCATTAGGACTTTCAGAATACTTAGGCTTCCCTTGCCTTTTATTGCTGGGGAGTTATGTGTTAGTTGCAATGGTATGGGTAAACCTGCCAAGCAAGCTAAAATGCTAACAGAGGGGTTAGAATTGAAATACTCATTTCAAGCCCAGGAGACTTATAACTAGAGCCCTAAGTTGATTTTTTTTCAGAGAAATGTGGTCAGGGATAGCCCCCTGTTAATGTCAGAAAAGTTGGTGAAAGGCATAATGTAGTAAACATTAGACCGACAGACTTTGGTTTCTGGATAGATGTTCTAGCAGGTCCAGGGAGTCCCTTGAGTCCTGATCCACTTTGTCTGTCAGTTCTCTTCTGCATGACCTTGTCATGGGGGGATCTCCTGTGCTGGCTCCAGGTAGTGTCTCTTTCAATTCTGGTTTCCTCAGTGTGTATGCCCAGCAGTGGGATTGCTGGATCATATGGCAGTT
>NW_011494367.1:3059-5347 GCF_000754665.1 Bison bison bison | reverse complement strand
ATGTTGCTTCCCAGTGGATGGTCTTGACCACCGAGCATGGAGTGCAGTGTATGAGCAGGACTTTTGAGGAGGGATTCAGGGATAGAGAGTGGAGTAGATATTGTTTGAGTTCCCAAAGCTGGGTTGGAAGGGAAAGAGGATTACAGTGATTAGACTCCCTTTGTCCTGAAATAGGCAACCTAATACTGAATCCCAAATACCTGTCCATTGCTGGGAGGTAATAATTAGAAGACATACCCTCTCTATGCCTCAAATCCCTCCCTAGAAATGGCCCGTTTGCTATCTGATGACTGCACTTGTGTCCTCACACCTTGTTACCACCCCAAACTCCACCAACCCCAGTGCTGTCCTCATTAGCTGCACTTATAAGGCCCCTACTCCAGTGTGAATTCTCTGATGAATATTGAAAGCTAGAGCTAACGGTAAAAGATTTCCCACATCCACTGCACTCATAAGGCCTTTCTCCACTGTGAACTCTCCGATGACGAAGAAGGTTCAAACTGCTAGTAAAACATTTTCCACATTCACTGCACCTATAAGGCTTTTCTCTACTGTGAATTCTCTGATGATACCAAAGGCCAGAGCTAGCAGTAAAAAATTTCCCACATTCACTGCATTTATAAGACTTTTACTGGGGTGGTGCATTTGATTAAAGGATGATCCATAGTCAGTGCCCTTATATGGCATTTCTCCCCTGTGAACTTTCTGATGATAATGGATGCCATGCAGAGTTATAAAAGATTTCCCACATATGCATATTAATACCAGATATAAATGTAATATTGAATATTTCCCAGTGACTTGAACCTGACATTAATTTAGCTTAATTTCTCTTGTATTTAGAATTGTTTGATTTGTATTCACTTACATTTATTTAGGCCAAATAAATAGAGCTCATTCGCAAATTAACTTCAGTAATATTATCCAAAGACAAAGACATGTACTGAGATATACATATACCCAGACAACAAGGAATCCAGCTTGATTTTCTAAACTTAGTCATAACTCAGGTATCATTGAATAAAAACTCACTAATTGTAAATAACTGTTGGAATAAGAAAAAAATTTAAACGTTTCATTTTCCACTTTTTTTTTTTTTCCATTTCAGGAATTAAAGATGTCTATATAAGTGATCCTGAGTGCTCTGGTCTCAAGGCACAGGGAGCAAAAATCAGGTCCTCCTAGTAGGACTTATTCTCTCAGGGTCATAATTCTGAAGAATTATTTTTCCTTCAAGCTAGCTTTCTCTATTGGTTTGGAATTAAACTTGTTTGGAGTCAGTTAACTTTTGATTGGAATTGGGTACTTAATTAGCTCTTAATTAACTAAGTTCATGATTTTTGGAGCTAACCCCTTTTCTTCCTTTAATGGTTTTGAAAAGTTGGTCACACAGTGTAACAAGAGCATTTGTGTGTAACTCAGACCAACCTAATTTGTCTTCTGACTAGAGTAGCCAAATCCTCATCTAAGTCTTCCAAAAAGATGAGTTAAGTGAAGGATCCCTTTCATGGTTACAGAATGATTCTGGTGCATTTTTTTCTTCTTTCAAAACTTCTCTAATAGTCCGTAATTAACTTATTCACTGTTTGCTTGCACTGTTGAATATCTAGTTTTTTGAAAAAGTGCTGGGATAAGTTCGAGTAATTTATGAACTAACTCTTTGCATTCAGTGTGAGCCTCTGGACTATGTGATTCAAAGTCCATTAAGAGGCATTTCCATTCTACTTTCTCTATCCATTACCTTGCTTGCTATGCTTTCAGAAACTAACAGCTATATTAGTTGATATAAATTTGAAAATCCCAGCTTGTAGTATCAGATGGTTAGCTCAAATTCCTTAGCAAATCCTAATGGATTCTTACTTAGATGGGGAAATTTATTAACAAAGGCTCTAAGTTCTGCTAGGGTTCTGGGTATGTATGTAAACACCGAGGACAGTTCATCTCCTTCTGTAATAGGTTTCTCTCTAAGGGGACTATAAGCACTTGTGATTTTCTTATCCTCCTTCACTGCATAAAGGAGCAGCAGGAGGCAGATGAATTGTAAGAGAAAAAGAGATAGTATCTGGCTAGTTAATTCAAACTGAAGGAGATACATTAGAGGAACAGAGGGAGAGACAGAGTCAGTTACAGAGTGCTAGCAACCTCTTTTCTTCTGATAATAGTTTCAAGAGAAACTTCTAGATAGCTATCAAAATAAGCAAGCATTCCATTCAATCTGTTTGAACTTATGGCCAGCTTTTTCTAACTGCACACAACAATATCAATTTTGGAATGTAAAAAGAATCTCA
>NW_011494367.1:457-1080 GCF_000754665.1 Bison bison bison | reverse complement strand
CTTTCCCTCCTCCAGAATATCTTCCAAACCCAGGGATCAAACCCGGATCTCCCGCATTGGAGGCAGATGCTTTAACCTCTGAGCCACCATGGAAGCCCCATATATGCATTAGGCAATGCCAAATAATGTTAAAACTACTGTACAATTAGAGAGGCAATGCCAAAGAAAGTTCAAACTACCACACAATTGAACTCATTTCACACACTAGCAAAGTAATGCTCAAAATTCTCCAAGTTAGGCTTCAACAGTATGTGAACCAAAAACTTTCAGATGTTCAAGCTGAATTTAGAAAAGGCAGAGGACCAGAGATCAAATTGCCAAAATTTGTTGGATCATAGAAAAGCAAGAGAATTCCAGAAAAACATCTACTTCTGATTCATTGACTATGCTGAAACCTTTGACTGTGAGGATCACAAAAAACTGTGGAAAATTCTTAAAGAGATGGGAATACCAGACCACTTAATCTGCCTCCTGAGAAGCCAATATGCAGGTCAAGAAACAACAGTTAGAACTGGATATGAACCAATGAACCAGTTCAAAATTGGGAAAGGAGTGAATGTTAAGGCTGTCTACTGTTACTCTGCTTATTTAAATTATATACAGAGTACATCATGATAAACACC
>NW_011494367.1:0-357 GCF_000754665.1 Bison bison bison | reverse complement strand
TGGCTTAAAACTCAACATTCAAAAACTAAGATCAGTAAGATAATATGGCAGAGGAATAGAATGGGGAGACCACTTTCTCCCCCACAAACTCATCGAAAGATCATTTTAACACTGAGAAAATTCCACAAAACAACTTCTGAACACAGGCAGAGGACACCAGGCATCGAAAAAGGCAGCCCATTCTCTTCAAAAGGGGGTAGGACAAACTATAAAATATAAAATGAGAGACAAAAGAGTTAAGGATAGAGACCCATCCTGGGGAGGGAGTCGTGAAGGAGGAGAAGTTTCCAAGCACCAGGAAAACCTTTCACTGGTGGGTCTGTGGGGGGTTTTGGAATCTCAAAGGACAACATAACC
>NW_011494366.1:24077-25038 GCF_000754665.1 Bison bison bison | reverse complement strand
GCACAAAAATGTGATTACATCAATGAAACTGAAAAACTTGTTTCACTAACATTGTTTCCTTAAATAGATTTTCATTTAAGCTCTCTAGTAAAAATTATCACAATAGTCTTTATGTTTGTGCTTGACTGCAGAAGTAGGTGCTGGGAATTAATTTTATTCTTAGAGATTATTTTCCAAGACCATAGATTAGCAAAGAGATGCTTTTTTTTTAATGTTTGGATTAAGTGTTTGCTCAGCCAATCTTTTTCTTTCACCTGATCTCTCAGAAGGTTGTTACTCTAATTGCATGAATGGCTATTTTATGAAAGATTGACAAAGTCAGCATGTAACAAAATGTCTTCTGTAAGATCTTGAATTAGCTGAATGAGTACAAGGCAATGTTGACATAATAGAATTATCTTGTCATTATCTCTGCTCTTCTGTATTTGGAATAGTGTATTGAGTAAAACTAGCATAAGTCCTTTCAGAAATAAAAAATAAACTTACTACTTCATATAAGTGGATATATGCTGTCTTCCTCAAGGCATGTTCACCAGCTCATATTTCACCTATAGTTGCTCATTAGACAGCAAAAATATTAGATGATGCTTTGGAGGAATGTACAAAGAAGTATTTGGTGAGGGGCAAAAAAGTTAAAAGATTTATAGAAATAATGGTAGAAGAAAGGATGGATGGCTGGTAGAGAGAACTTACAATTTGGACATTGACAGATAGATATACCTATGAAACATGTCATTTGCATTCTGTTGTGTTTACTGGATAAAACTGATTACAAAAAGAAAATCATTGATAAGAACAGTAAGCACCCTAAAGGCCATGGACAAAGATGTCAAGGTAGAAGAAAACTGTCCTCTACCTTTCAAAGATCTTCTGGCTGCTCTAGGAATTAAACTGACATTATACAGATTAACAGGAAAAATAAAATCTAATTTTATACATGTAGGAACCCCACATACGTAAG
>NW_011494366.1:22671-23977 GCF_000754665.1 Bison bison bison | reverse complement strand
ACCCTGTGGTAAGGAAGGAGGAATTTGGGGGCCTCAAGGACAGAAGGATCATTCTCAGAACAGATGTTGGGTACTTAGATGTTTGCCATGCCATACAGATTGAGCCATTTAGATAAAGTGTGTCACCAGAAATTATTTTCTGGGAAAAAAAAATCCCCCATTTAAATTATTCTAGGTTGGTAAGCAGTAGTCTCTCATAAGCCTGCATGGTCTCAACCGCCTTTTGCTCAGAAAAATTCACATGGCACAGTAGTACATCTTGAGGAGGGCTGTTCTGAAGCACTACAAACACATGAATACTGAAGTCATCCAAGACGATATCTAAACATCCAAGACTGAGAAACTCACTACAACCTTCAATAGGTAATAGTGTGGGGCATACCTGGGATAATGATTTGGTAGTACACACTATTTCAAAGCTAAGGAAGAATATGCACTAAATGTTAAACACACTTGAAGAATTTTGAATTTTATAATGAAGAATGTTGCCTCAGACATCTTCCTACATATAGTTTGGTACAATTTTTATTTTGGTACCTCTTCCCCAAACTAATTTTCAACTCTATCATAGTTGTGTATCACTTCAATCACACATTTATATAAAGAAATCTCTAGAGCCAGAGTGTAGAGAACCCATTTTAATGGCAGATAGTAAGATCTTAATCTTTAGAAACGTTATTGATTTTTTTTTTTTTTTTGGTATGTCAGTTTCCAGGCCAGTCTCAAAATGGTTATTTCTAAGGACATTAAAGGGCTCTGCCAGAAAAAGCACAGCAGTGTGAGAAATAGGAAGAGACAAAGGAAGTGACAATGATTGTTTAAAAAACCCACAGGCCCCTTTGATAGAACAAATTCAATATAAGCAGCAGAATGATAGCATCTCCCTCACCCCTTATTTATAACAAGTCCCTTGATAGATAGCAGAAACCTTTAATATGTCAGCCCATGGCAAAGAAAACATTCTCAAATCTATTATTTTGCAACAAAAAAAATAGTCCAGCTTTAGTCAAAGGGAAACTATGAAAGAACTGTCCCCTGACAGTAGTCCTCTTTAGAGAGCAAAAACTAAAAGTGACTGGGAGAGACACTGTGTATGTGTGTGTGTCCACACCCACACTCATGCAGGTGTCTGTGCATTCACAGGCTCTGATGAGCATGACTTGATAAGGCACAGGAAGAAAGAAGATTTAAAAAATTGTTTGGTTATAAAAGAACAGTTAAGTGAAAGAAATTGCTTATGACCTAGTGGTAATATTTTTAGGATAATATTATGTTACAGAAAGAGACTAAATTAAACAAAAAATGG
>NW_011494366.1:21689-22571 GCF_000754665.1 Bison bison bison | reverse complement strand
AGATTCATTTTGATATTTGGCAAAACTAATACAATTATGTAAAGTTTAAAAATAAAATAAAATTTAAAAAAAATAAATAAAATGATAAGAAAAAAATTAAAAGAAATAAAGAATGATAGTGAAAATATATCTAGGACCTTCTCTCGTGCTTTTGTGGGTATTGTGGGGTCAGTTCATTTTCGGATAGTTCCTTGATCCGGCTTATATTTCTCAAGATCTATAGGCCCCTTCCTATGTAGTCAGTACTAACTACAGGGTTTTAATCTATTGCACCTGTCACTTCCAAGGAGGTTCCCTCTCTTTTAGCTTCTTCTTTTGCTGGTCTCTTCAGTGTCTAATTTCCACCCTGACACAAGGGGGCAGTGGTGGACACTTTTTAGGCTCACTTGTTTAGTCGTGCTGTGAGGAAGGAGAGACGCTACAAACAAATAACACTGGTGTGTGCTCACAGTGTCTTGGCCACACTGCGTTTGCCCCCATCATGGCTTGTGTGCTTTCCCTGTCTACACTGCTTAGGCTCTAGGTTGCTCTGCCAGGAACTGTCTGAGGCCAGCCCTGAGTTGTATGCCTTCCCAGGTCTAAGCCTCTCAGGTTCAGGTACTTGGGTAGTCCTCAGATGTACAGACTTGGTTGGGCCTGCGTTTTGTGCCCTTCCCTGATCCGAGCATTTCAGGTGACCAAGTGTTTGGCGAGCACGGTCGCTGCGACTTATAGCCTCCCTCATCCCTGCTGCTTGGTTTTCTGGGTGTACAACCAGCGCACCTTCCCAGGTGGATGTTGACTGTCCAGAATTCCAGGAAGTCTTAGTTAGCAATGAAGCCTGCTTGCAGTTTGGTCGATAATGCCTCTCTGGGGCCACGATTGCCCCTTTCCAGCTCTGGC
>NW_011494366.1:20730-21589 GCF_000754665.1 Bison bison bison | reverse complement strand
TCTGTGAGTGGGCCTGGTGGTGTTTTAGGTTAGGGCTTTTCGCATGGTAGGTATCCCACAGTCTGCTTTGCTATCCCAAGTTAGTTCCCTCAGATTGCCCTTGGGGCATTCAGGCCCAGTCCTTACTCTAAGTAATGCAGCCTGCGCCTCCCTGCCCAGCCCCCGCTTACTAGTGGCAGATGCAGGCATTTGTGCCGCTTCTCTGCTGGGCGAGTTACTGTTGGGCACATAATCTGTGGTTTTAGTTATTTATTTATTTTTCCTCCTGGTTATGTTGTTCTCTGTGGTTCCAAGGCTTGCCACAGACTCGGCAGTGAGAGTGTTTCCTGGTGTTTGGAAACTTCTCTCTTTTTTAAGACTCCCTTCCCAGGACGAGCTCTGTCCCTACCTCTTTTGTCTCTCTTTTTGTCTTTTATATTTTTTCCTACCTCCTTTCGAAGAGAATGGGCTGCTTTTCTGGGTGCCTGATGTCCTCTGCCAGCATTCAGATGTTGTTTTGTGGAATTTACTCAGCGTTCAAATGTTCTTTTGATGAATTTGTGGGGGAGAAAGTGGTCTCCCCGTCCTATTCCTCCACCATCTTAGGACCACCCTCTGATAGACATCTTAAAGATTATCCTAAGATTTACAAAGAAAAATAATTTAGAAAATATATTGTGCTACTCTGCATTTTAAGTGAATATATTTTCCTTAGCTCTCTAAAGAGTTCATGAATGCTTTCTCTGACTCATGGAACAGATATAACTTGACAGTGAACTGTGCAACATACTGTACATTTTGGAAGAATTGTCATGAAATCAAGTGCACAGAGTGCCACAACTCCAACAGTTGTGGAATTCCATCACTGAACTTATGTCCC